>NW_027187287.1:5865995-5898300 GCF_028583685.1 Petaurus breviceps papuanus
CTCTCTCTCTCTCTCTCTCTCTCTCTCTCTCTCTCTCTCTCTCTCTCCTATGACCTCAATTCCCAAGACCACCAAGATCTTTCTCTTCTCTGTTCTTGGTTTAGTAAATTTTTTTCTTGTTTGCTCTCATTTTTCTGATCCTTTGTGTACAAGGATTAGTTTTGTATTTCCCAATAGTGTCTTCTGATGTCCCAGATTATCTCTTAAGTTCCCTTCCCACTCTTAAGGCTTCGTGTTTCTGAGTGCATTTACATAATCATAACTTTTTTCTCAGGCAGTTCCTACCTCCAAGATTTTGTGTGTGCAGTTTGCAGAAAATACCACTAGATAGTGATCTTACTTTTGGCAACACAGTCCATGGTTTGCTCTCCTCAAGAGACATGAATAAAGAAGAATCTGAACAAAAACTGCTTCTTGGAGGTTATAGGTGACTGACCCCTAAGGTCTTTTTTTTTAACCATTTGAAGAAAATAGGGTCCAAAAAGGTAAAATAATGTGCCCCGGGTTACATAGATAATCTGCAGCAAAACTAGGACTAGAATCCAGGTTCCCTGATTCTTGATATAGTGCTGTTTGACTACAACTTGCTTTTAAGTTAAGATCTTTATTTCCAAAATAATTGCATAGTTTGTATTATCTAAATTAGATGGTAGAAATGTCACACCATATCTCTGTTCCTCAACAAAGGAGAATTAAGCATGAGCTATAAATACAAGGTACCTGTTTCCTACTTATATTTCTTACTGTGTTTGCCCCAACTCTCTTCTGGGGCTACATTAA
This sequence comes from Petaurus breviceps papuanus, assembly GCF_028583685.1. Taxonomy (NCBI): domain Eukaryota; kingdom Metazoa; phylum Chordata; class Mammalia; order Diprotodontia; family Petauridae; genus Petaurus; species Petaurus breviceps. Next base: position 5,866,776 of record NW_027187287.1, read on the forward strand.
TAGTTGTTTGCCCATGAATTTGGAAATCTATGCACATGCTGATGCTTTCAGCATCTGCTAGAGAACTTTTAACAGTCAAATAAATTGCATCTAATGGAATTTTTTAAAGATTTTTTTTCCCCACTAAGAAAAAATTGAAATGTCAGTGACAAAGGATTTACTAACCACCATGCACCAGGAACTATGCTAAATGCTGAAGCTATAAATTTAAGCAAAAAGAAAGATAGTCCCTGCTCTCAAGAAGTTTACCTTCTAAGGAGGGAAAACAGTTAATGAAATGGGAGTGGAAAAGCAAGGAGTGGAGAGAGAAGGCATCCAGGCAGGAGCAAGGAGGTTAAAACCAAAAGAGGAAGGGTAACTCGACTAGGGCCATTTCCCAAAATGGAGGTTTAGGGAAGAACTCAACAATGGAAAAAGATCACATTTAAGATAATTTTTTTAAAATTTTAAAACATTTAAAATAATAGCTCTGTCTACAAGGCTTCCTCACAGTAGTCCCTAAATCTAGGTTTTATTCCTATGATGGATATTAGCTTTTCTCAAGCACCTGAGTTACAACTTTCCCCTTCTTTTTCTGCTCTTCATCTTTTTATTACTTCTTCTCTTCTCTTTTTCTCCATTCTATCATTGTCTAACAATAAATTCCTCTCAATTGTTTGTGTTCATCTTCCCCCATTTTTCTGTCCCTTCTTTCTCTTTTTTTATTAGCCTTTTTTCTTTTCACTCTTGTTCAGCTTTTAATAATTTTCTCCTTTTTATTTCCCATTTTCCTTTTTATTTCTCTCCTCTTTTGAAATTATTTAATCTTTTCCCTTCTTTCTCTCAACCTTTTTCCTAATTCTTGTCTTCTATTATAATATATATAATAGAAGGTTATATATATATACATATATGTATACACATGTATGTATATGTATATGTGTATATATCCAGCTACAACATGACTTCATATATATGCATGTATACATAAATATATATTGTTTTCTTCTTTTCTGTTTTCTTCAATTGTTTTTCAACCTTTGAATATCCTGCCCTACGCGAGAGGAGATGAAGAGTTGATGAGAAGGGGGAGAGCCCCAGTGCTCTTAAGCACTCATCAAGCTTCAAGTTTGGGGATCTTCAAGAATGAGTCACTTTGGGAGCTTCTGACTTCCAACTTTGAGAAAGAAGATGAAAGAGATCAACCTACTTCAGGTTGCTGAAGAAAAGGACTCTCGAAAAACATGAGAGACATTGACAGTCTCCATCCTTTCCCTATTTCCAGCTAGCTATAATAGACATTTCAATGAATGAGTGATCTCATGAGGGACCTATAATTTTCTCTCAGTTGAGCCAAATTATATTACTCCCAATGGGAAAGTTCCTTCATTCTGTATTGTCGGGTATATATCCCACTACATATACCTTTTCAGATTTCTGTTGTGCTACTGATTTGGACAAGTGGGTTTTCTTTGCTATTCACTATGTATATTCATTATGGAACTGGTAGTTGGTGGGAAAGGGGTCAAGCCTTGGACATAAAAATTGAGGTCCTCTTTGTTCTCAAAAATAATGATAAAATGATCAGAAGTTAGATTGAACTTGATCATATCCTCTGTATTAATAATATTTAAGTGAGCAGATAAATATAAATCTCACCCAGTACACCCTGACTCTGAGAAGATCAGAATAGCCTCTATCCAGCTTCCAACTTTCTTGAGGGAATGAAACTGTCCCTTGGAGAAGTAGTAGGGAGAGGGGAGAGATGGAGAGAAGAGGCTAGAGATATCTATTCTTCCTCTCTTTGAGCCCCACTACACAACAGCAGGTCCCTGACACAGATGGGCTTCACTACACATGAGATGCTTTCCTTACGCATAGGAGTTCCATCCATGGAAATTTAATTTCTATTCATTTATTTTTGCAAGCTATTGTGATTTCTATTTCCTTTTCTTTTTTTTTTCTTTTTTAATTAATTTGTTTGTTTCCTTTTAGCTTACAGGATTCAATTCCACAGTTCCTTGAGTTTCACATTTTGTCCCCTCCCCCCCCTCCCATGGCGGCATATAGTCAAGTATAGGATCTGTAAATACTTTCACATCATACATTAGTCAGGTTATAAAGATGGATTGTATCAGATGGAATGAAAAATGGTAAAGAGGACATAAAACCAAACAAGAGGAGGAAAAAGATCGGGTATTTTGCTTCCACCTGGATATAAACTCAGTTCTTTCTCTGGATGCACGTATTTCTCTCCATCATGAGTCTTTTGGGATTGACTTATATCACTGCATTGCTGAAAAGAGTCCAGTCTATCAAAGTTGGTCATCACACATATGTTGTGTCTGTAATTGTGTACAAATTTCTCCTGGTTTCCTGTTTTGTCATCTTAGCCAATCTGACTTGGTGAGATGTGGTACCTCAGAGTTGTTTTGATTTGCATTTCTCTAATCAATAGCGATTTAGAGCATTTTTTTCATATGCTTATAGATGTCTTTAATTTCTTTCTCTAAAAATTGCCTGTTCATATCCTTTGACCATTTATCAATTGGGGAATGACTTGTATTCTTATAAATTTGACTCAATTCTCTGTATATTTTAGAAATGAGTCCTTTGTCAGAGACATAGGTTGTAAAGATTCTTTCTCAATTTCCCACCTCCCTCTTAATCTTGGTTACATTGGCTTTGTTTGTACAGAAGCTTTTCAATTTCATGTAGTCAAAATTATCCATTTTACATTTTATAATGTTCTCTAATTCTTGTTTAGTCATAAAGTCTTTCCCTCTCCACAAGTCTGACAGGTAAACTATTCCTTGTTTTAGGAGACTGCTTACAGTATCAACCTTTATACCTAGATCATGCACCCATTTAGACTTGATTTTGGTATATGGTGTTAGATAATGATCTATGTCCAGTTTCTGCCATACTATATTCTAGTTTTCCCAGCAGTTTTTGTCAAATAGTGAGTTCTTATCCCCAAAACCAGGGTCTTGGGGTTTATCAAACAATAGATTACTATAGTCATTGACTTCTGAATCTCATGTGCCTAATCTATTCCATTGATCCACTCCTCTATTTCTCAGCCGGTACCAAGTAGTTTTGATGACTGCTGCTTTATAATACAAATTGAAATCTGGTATAGCTAGTCCACCTTCCCTAGCATTTCTTTTCATTAATTCCCTTGATATTCTGTACCATTTATTCTTCCAAATGAATTTTGTTACTATTTTTTCTAGCTCTATAAAGTAGTTTTTTGGTAAATTAATTGGTATGGAACTAAATATATAATTTAATTTAGGTAAAATTGTCATTTTTATTATATTAGCTCGACCCAGCCATGAGCAATTGATATTTTTCCAATTAGTTAGATCTGACTTTATTTGTGTGAAAAGTGTTTTGTTGTTGTGGTCATATAGGTCCTGGGTTTGTTTTGGTGGGTAGATTCCCAAATATTTTATAATGTCTACAGTAACTTTGAATGGGATTTCTCTTTCTATCCCTTGCTGTTGAATTTCATTGGAAATATATAGGAATGCCGAGGATTTATGTGGTTTATTTTATATCCTGCAACTTTGCCAAATTTATTTATTGTCTCAAGTAGTTTTTTACTTGATTCTCTAGGATTCTCTAAGTATATCATCCTATCATCTGCAAAGAGTGATAGCTTGTCTCTTCTTTGCATAATTTGATTCCTTTGATTTCTTTTCCTTCTCTAATTGCTACTGCTAACATTTCTAGTACCAGATTGAATAAGAGGGGTGATAGTGGACACCCTTGTTTCACCCCTGATCTTATGGGAAATGCTTCTAGCTTCTCCCCATTACATATAATACTTGCTGATGGCTTTAAATAGATGCTACCTATTATTTTAAGGAAGGCTCCATTTATTCCTATACTTTCTAATGTTTTTAATAGGAATGGATGTTGTATTTTGTCAAAGATATTGTGATTTCTAGATAGACATAGGAGAATATATGCCAGACAAAACAAAGTGAAGGAACTCTCCCATTGGGAAAAAGAAAACTCATCTCAATCCAGATCTCACCCAAAGGGAAACTCCTCAAAGTCTTTATTATAGCTAGCTAGGAGCAGGAACATGATGGTATGTTCCAAGGGTCTTTTCCTTCAGCAACCTGAGGTAGGGTTGACATCTTTCATCTTTTCTCTCAGAGCTGAAAGCCAAAAGCAGGTAAAGCAAGTTGCACTTTACTGTGGCCAGTGCAGTTGGTGGGCTAGTGAGCAGTGAGAATAACGAGATGGGGGCATAATCAATAGTCTGTTTATTACAGGACCATTTCATACAGAGCCAAAGATGCAAGGGGCTCACAGAGTTTATATGCCCCCCAAAAGAATGTAGATACCGCAAAAGAATGCAGACAATGTAGAAAGATCCTCCCTCTAGGGGACCCAAAGGAAGGCAGACAATGTAGAAGGACCCTCCCTTAATCTTGTTTACTATTTACCCTTGCTTAAGGTCAGTTATTTATTAGGGTAATATCCTAGGACCATATCCAGAGGCATAAACAAAAAAGATTACATGCCCTCTTGCTTAACTGCCCTGAACCCTTGCAGGTAACTGTATAGAGCAGGGGAATATACCTTTTGCGAGGTCAAGGGACCCCAAAAACTTCTCCATAATACATCCTCCTGCTTGTCTGCCCTGTAACTTTTCAGGTAATAATGTAGGGGAGGGGAACATTTCATTAGTGAAACTGGGGGACTTCTGAAAGTTCTCTACAGCACTTGAAGAATTCTGAAGGGCACTGAAGAAGGCTGGAGCTCTCCCACTCTCACCAACTCCACATCCTCCATGTAGGGCAGGACATTCATTTCCACCAGTAAAGAAAGAGTCCCATACCAATGGGCTTTGGGACAGAAGTTAGTCATTGCTCTTGTCTACCTTTTTTCCTATGTCTCTTTCTTTCTCTTTGTCCATAAAGCCCTTTTCCTCTGTCTTACTTTTCTTTCCATCACCACAATCATCTTAGTGCCTAATAGTTCTCTGAATAAAGTAAGTGAATAATTAGTGGTATTCATTTAAATGGATAACTTTTACATGATCACTATTTTTCCCATCCCTGGCTACCTAGCCTTCCACAACTCATGAATATAAAACAGCCAAGAGAGTTATTCAAAGATCTTTTTCCTCTCTTCCCAAGTTTTTTGCAATTAGTTCCTCCCTTTATTCCTTTTATTTTGCCTTATCATTCTTTTTTATTACTATTTGTTCCAAGGTTCCCAATCTTCTTTTCTGTCTTGATTATATCTGTCTTTTATCATCTTCATTCATTTCCCCCTTTCCATTTGTACCCTCTGCCTCTGCCATTTTTCTTACCACCATTCTTTCTTTCACTCTTAACAATCTTAATCATTTCTATTTCTCTTTCTTTTTTTATCCCTTCCAATCCTGTCATCCTATTGACCTATTCATCTACTTACATACTGAATAACTTTCTTTTACACCAAACAAACTCATCCTTTAATTTCTAGAATCCAAATCCTTTTGGATTTTGATTTTATAACATTTGTCTCTTTAGGCTGCTCTGAGCTACATCAGCATCTCATCTGCATACTTAAAAACAAATAGCATTTCTGTGTACTTTTGTTTTTTTTTCCCTTCTTGTTTTTTCATCTCATCTTTGTCTTCTTTCTGAGGCTTTTCCTCCATATACCAAGCAGATCAACACAAGGTAGTAAAGGAAGAAAGAGCAGAGACAAAGCATAAAGGAAAGACTTCATGGAGGAAGTGGCAACTAAACTAGGCCTTGAAGGAAGAGAAGGATTTAGTCCAATAAGAGAAGAGGAAGAAGTGCGTTCCAGTCATGGAGCATAATTACTTTACAAAACTGCTTGGAAGTTGGAGATTGCGGAACAGCTAGTAGTTCAATTTGACGAGAATACAGATCACATAAAAGAAGGGTAAAATGAGATGAGACTGGACAAGTAAGTTGGAACCAGAAGGCCTTGAATCCCAGGCTAAGTTCTTCAATTATTCTATATGCAAAATTATTTAAATGATCTCTAGATTTGTTTATACTCAGCTTTGTCAATTTTCTTTGAAATTTCTATTGCTTATTACTGCAAGTTCTTTATTACTTCCTCTGCCCCAAGGTTCTTTCTCTCTTTATCACTTTCCTCAAAGCTGGCTTCATATCCTTGTTCTTCAAAGTATAAATAAGAGGGTTAAGCATTGGAGTCATGATAGTATAAAAGAGAGCAGCAAAATTCCCCTCACTTGTGGAGTGCCTATGAGTGGGTTAGCGATAAGGATAAATGGCAGATCCATAGAAGAGAAAGACCACCATGAGATGGGACCCACATGTCTCAAACACCTTTCTTTGACCTGCTGCTGACTTAATATTTAGTACTGCCTGTACTATGCACACATAGGAGCCCAAGATGAGTGAAGCAGGTAGCACCAAGATGATGGCCCATACTACAAACATCTTGGCTTCTGTCTGTTCTGTATCCTTACATGCCAGCTTTCAGAGTATAGGCATCTCACAGAAAAAAAATGGTCTAGATAGTATAGACCACAAAGAGGAATAGTCATCATAAGGCCTTTCTGTGCCATTGAGTTGGCAAAACCTCCAAACCAAGAGATAGTAGCAAGCAGGAAACAGAGCCAGGGTTGCATGATGGTAGTATACTGGAGAAGTTTGCATGCAGTAGAATAGTGGTCAAAAGCCATCACCACCAGAAGGACACACTCTACAGAACATAGGGAAAGGGTAATAAAGAGTTGAGCCACACAGCCTCCATAAGTGATGGTCCAGTCAGATCCATGAAGATTTACCAGCAGTTGAGGGACAGTGCTAGTTGTATAGCAAAGGTCTAGGAAAGAGAGGTAACATTGAAAGAAATACATGGGGGTGTGGAGCTAAGGGAACAAATGAGACAAGACATTGATGGCTGTGTTGCCAACCAAGGTTAAGAGGTAAAAGAGCAAGATGACCACAAAGAGAAGCTCCAGATGGGGCCAATCTGAGAATCCCAACAAAATGAAGTCTTGGGAACTGGTGTTGAATTGTGTCATAGCCCATTACCTGTCAAGATATTAAAATATGACTGAATACTTCATATGAAGAATTTGACTAATTTCCATTTGTTTCCCAATACTCTCACCATTTTCCCCCTTCTGCTTTATTATTCTTCAATGTCTATGTTGATTCTCTGTTCTCTTCTGCTTATAATAATCAATGTTTGCACTACTCAATTGTGTCTTATTCTACTCAATTATTTTCTAGGCCATTCTGTTTGTTTTTTTCATTTCTCTATTCTCAGTTCTGTTATATTCTTCTTCTTTGTCAATGGTTGCTTCAGTTGATTAAAGTCAAGGACTAGTGAAGTCAAAATCACAGTTTTGGCTTCCTTTAACAGACAACATTCCAACCCTGACTAGCCTTTTCACCTATGTTCACTTCTAGTAATGTTATTGAGAATGTTTTGCCAGTCTTCAAGCATAATATTATCTATTATTATTGTTGTTGTTGTGTAGATAAATGCAATCTTATCCCTACTTTTAAACAATCTAAAACCCCATATCTTTTTTATGAGCTAAATGGTACCTACCAATGCAAAGAGTAAGACTAGGCAATTGCTAAGCTTACTTCATTTTCTTTTTTATAGAAAACTAAACCGGTAAACCAAGAGAATTCTGTTCCCACAATATATCTTAATGTCAACAAAGTATATCATGATATTAAGACCAGCCAGATATATTTTTGAAGGATATTCTGATCCTAGGTTCAAAGGATTTTCCATGTCCTGATGCTATAGAAAAAACTAATGGTTGGTTGGAAAATGCAGGATTTATTGAAGGGTAGTTGAAGATAGCAAGGAGTAATCAGTCTCCAGATGACCCTAAGTAATGTGGAAGCATATTAAAAATCTCCTTTTTCATAAAAACTGAAAATATTAAGAAATAAATTAATTCCTCTGATCTAAAATTTACCTTCCAGACTTCCAAGTTTGAAGGTGGGTTAGACAGAGGACTTCCTTAGGAAAATGGATTAAGGCTGGTAACTAAATTTTAGAACAAAGCCCCATCTAAGGACAAAATCATCCTTCTCTAACCTTTGAAATAACTGGCACTATGACCTACCCTTCTCCACTGAGAAAGGATTATGATCTTGATCTCAAGGAAGAAATCACTTTAATTACTCCAAAAGATTACATTTTTGGAATGATCATTATTACCTTGTAATGTTAACCACAGTGTTTGAACATATTAGGATCCTTTCCTTGTTCAAGATTCCTATAAATGTTACCTCAAATCATATTGAAATAGAGTCCTGTCTGAGTACAATGTGGACAGAGGGAAGAATGGTAGGGAAACTATACTAGTTTGGACAGGTCTCTTTTTCCAAGCTACAAATGGTGTGGATATGGAGCCAGGTCCCACCTAGTATAAATCACGAATCCCTTAATATTGTTGTATATATTCAAATTTGTATTATTTGAAGTCATAGTTATACAAGATATGATCACTGGTTTTAGGCCAATGAAGATATGCAATGGAAATTTAAACAATACCTCTGCATGAGATTAATCATTCATGCTAATTGGAACCTAGCTGTAGACTAATGTTTTGTTTTGTTTTTAAAGCAATTGTGGTTAAGTAACTTGCCCAAAGTTACATGGCCAGGTTTTTTTGGGTGGGTGTTAAGTATCTGAGGTCAGAACTGATCCCGGGTCCTCCTGACTCCAGGGCCAGCATTCTTACTCACTGCACCACCTAGACGCCCCCTAGACTAATGTTAAATGAAGTAAAATTGTTTCTGACAAAATTGTGTCTAAAATGTAGTGTACAATATTCTTTCTTTTTTTGACACAGTTTACCAGAGTTCCAGTCTATCCTGAAACTTTAGGATGTGATAATTGGCACCAAAAGTTTTCTCTACATAAGTTAACTGCTGTTAGAGCTGGGTGGTTATTTTATGACTTACATGGAGTCTCTAAGTAAAGGATCATATGCCAAAGGAACTTGACTCAAACTCAACTTGCCTGAAGTGGGGAATACTTCACAGTATGTTTTCTCCACCTTGGTGTCAAAGATTGAGTTCACTCCTAGGGTCACAGTGGTACATGTAGAACTAGGGAAACTATTCTTAATGTTTTCCTAATACCAAGACAGATTGCATGAAGAAACAAGAGCTGGATTAAAGTATAAATAGATAAATTAATAGCGAGTTGAACTACTATAGCCAAGGAATTCTGATTAATGGATTGATCTCAGCCTGAGAACTGATCTATTTCTAGGGTCATCTCCAATGTTAGGCAAATTGCAGCCTAAAGGCAAGACCCTGGCACCTACCTCTCTGATCCAGTTGTCCCTACTTGTTGGGCCATTAACAACACTAGTCCCGGGTATAAGATCCCACCCTAGCTCTCTTAGACCTTACCTCTGACCTTCCTCCAATTCCAGGCCCAGGCAATTCTACCTACTTGTGTGGTCTCCAAGGTCTTATTCAGTATCTACCCACGAAAGAATGAAATGCCACTCTAACTCTTATTTTTCCATCCCATTCTCTAGCATATGCCTAGCTCCTCCACTTCATGAGTAGGTTGTTTTTGTTCCTGCCTGCTGTGAGGTAGGCCTCCTAGGACTATAACATCACCACTTGCCAACAAGTCAAGGGAGGACCTCCATCAACAAACCTCTCTCCAACCACTGGTGTTCAGCATGGACTCACTCTTCAGGGGTTAATGCACTTCTATCTTTTTACACACTTCCTATCCCAGTGATTCTAAACTCCAGCTGCAAATCTACAAATCCTGTTCCCCATACCCAGCTTCCCAGTCTCTTATTCCCGTCTACTTCAACTCTAACTCCACAATGTTCCATTCTAGATTTACTCATCCTTTCTACTATACCTACTAGAATATCTCTTCCATATTCAGTAACCTTCCTTTATATTAAATCTCTTCCTTTCTAACTCCTTTCATCTTCTAACACCTGATTCCTTTCTTTTGATAATACTTCTCTCACCACCTTTTCAAATACTTTCACTCAGACTCTTCCTAGGCACACACATACACATTCATTGTTGTGGTGCACTCATAATATTCCTTACTTTCAGACTATCCCTACTATCATCACTGAGCAACCTCTTTTCCTAGTTCATGCTGGTCAATTTATCACCCATTCCAGATCTTGTTAACTATTAACTTCTGGGACATTCTTTCTTCTTCAAAGAGTTTAGTGCCTGACTCACAGACTTTCTCTCCTCCACAATTCCTACTCTAATACCAGAAGACTTCAACATATATATTGATGAACCCTTAAATGCCCTAACTACTACATTTATTTTTTTGGGGTTTTTTTTTTTGCTTTTTTGGAGGGGGGAAGGCAGGGCAGTTGGGGTTAAGTGACTTTCCCAAGGTCACACAGTTAGTAAGTGTTAAGTCTCTGAGGTCAGATTTGAACTCAGGTCCTCCTGAGTCTAGGGACGGTGCTCTATTCATTTGCACCACCTAGCCACCCAACTACATTTCTTAATCTACTTATTCCCCATGATCAACTACTCTATGCTCCCTCAGCTACAGACAGAGATGGTCGTAACCTTGATCTTGCTATCACCCACAAGTATTCCATTTCAATGTTCACAAGCTCTGAAATTCCCTTATTTTATCATATTTTTGTCATTCCAGCTTTACCTTTACTATACAACCCCTACCCCTTAATCTTCATCATAATCTTCATTCTTTCTACCTTTCAGTTATGCCTAGGCTTGGGGTGGGGAACCTGTGGCCTCAAGGCCATGTGAGGAAGATTGGATGCAGTCTTTTGCCAGAGTCCAAGTTTTACTGTACACATACTTTTATTAAGGGGATTTATTCTGTGGAGTTTGGATTCAGTCAAAGGGCTGTACTTGAAGACCCAGTACTATCTGGTGGCTCTACTTGGTATTGCTGATAGCATGCAGAAAGTTATGACAGATCTAGCACCTTCCTAGCACAATTAAAATCAGGACACTGTTGATGCAGAACAAAAATATTCTATCTGGATTGGAGGTTCTATTCTTGCTTCTCTCTCTACCTTTAAGCATTTTGGCAGATGTAAACTAGCAAGTAGGAATATAACTGTAGCTCATCTATCATCCATCATAAATGCTTCTAAATGGAATGATAGTAGATATACATCATTTGCTGTACGAGTTTTCACAAAGTATAAATTTGCCCTGGCAAATAGCCACCGAGAATTAGACTCAAGAAACTTGAATAAGTCTTCTTTGAAAATGAATTTGTCAATGGGGTAGAGCCAAGATGGTACAGAAAAGGCAGTAACTCACCTGAGCTGTTCCCAAAACTCTTCCAAAGACCTTTAAATAATGCCATAAAACAATTCCTGGAGCAGCAGAACCAACCAAAAGACAGGTTGAAATAATTTTCCAGTCCAAGATAACTTAGAAGATCAGCAGGAAAGGTCTATCTCACATGGGTGAGAGTGGAACATAATCTAGTACATGCTGTGCCAACACAGACCCAGCCCCAGCAAACCATGAGCAGGCCTTGGGAGCCACTGAATCAGCAGTGGCAGCAGCTGCTTCCAGAGCTCTCAGCCCAGGCAGTGAGGGCTGGCCAGGAAGAAATTACAGGGGTCTCTTTGCTAACACTGAGTCAAGACTCTGCCTGTATGTGGATCTGGGTCTCAGTCCCAGGGTGAGGAGGAGCACTAGCACTCCAGAGCTTAAAACCACACTCTCATCACAGTTACAAGGCAGAAAAGAGTTATTTTGGTTGCTCACAAACCAGAGGATAGTAAAGAGTAGTAGTAAACTAAAACTCTTTAGATCATAGCACCTTGGAAGAACTAAAAACTTACAGATCCCTGTATCCCTGGAAACAGCTGCACAAAACCCCTGAAGCTAGGGACAGTAAACCCTTTACCCTGGAAGCAGAGCCTCACTTCAACAAAGATTTAAAAATCAAGAAATAGTCTGGGAAAATGAGAAAACAACAGAAAAAAAATCAGATCATGGAAAGATACTACAGTTACAAGGAAGATCAAAACACATACTCAGAAGAAGACAACAAAGTCAAAGCCCCAACAACCAAAGCCTCCAAGAAAAATATGAATCAGTCTCAAGCCTTGGAAGAGCTCAAAAAGGATTTTTAAAATCAAGTAAGAAAGACAGAGGAAAACTGGGAAAAGAAATGAGAGTGATTTAAGAAAATCATTAAAAGAGTCAATAGCTTGGTAAAGGAGGCAAAAAAAATACTGAATAAAATAACACCTTAAAAAACAGAGTAGGGAGTGGCTAGGTGGCATAGTGAATAGAGCACCAGCCCTGGAGTCAGAAGGACCTGAGTTCAAATCCAGTCTCAGACACTTGACACACTAGCCATGTGACCTTGGGTAAGACACAATCCCAAATGCCCTGCCTTCCCCCCTCCAAAAAGCCAAAAAAAAAAAAAACCCAGAGTAGGCAAAATGGTACAAAAGAGGTACAAAGAGGTACAAAAATCCAATGAGGAGAAAAATGCCTTGAAAAGCAGAATTAGCCAAGAGAAATAAAAGAGGCAGAAAAATTCATTGAAGAGTAGAATTGATCAAATGGAAAAAGAGGTATAAAAGCTCAATATAGAAAATAATTCCTTAAAAATTAGAATGGAGCAAGTGGAAGGCAATGACAATGAGAAATCAAAAAACAATAAAGCAAAACCAAAAGAATGAAAAAATGAAAGACAATGTGAAATATCTCATTGGGAAAACAACTGACCTGGAAAATAGATCCAGGAGCAATCATTTTGAAATTATTGTACTACCATGATCAAAAAAAGAGCCTAGACATCATCTTTCAAGAAATTAAGGAAAACAGTCCTCATATTCTAGAACCAGAGGGTAAAATGGAAATTGCAAGAATTCACTGATCATCTCCTGAAAGAAATACCAAAATGAAAACTTCCAGGAATATTATAGCCAGATTCCAGAGCTCCCAGGTCAAGGGAAAAATATTGCAAGTAGACAGCAAGAAACAAATGAAGTGCCATAGTCAGGATAACACAAGATTTAGCAGCTTCTACATGAAAGGATCAGAAGGCTTGGAATATAACATTCTAGCGGGCAAAGGAATTAATATTACAACAAAGAATCATCTACCTGAACTGAATGTAATTTTTCAGGGGAGAAAATGGACATGCAATGTAATAGAAGACTTTTCAAGCATTCTTTTTTTTCTCTTTGGAAGGCAATTGTGACTTGCCCAAGGTTACATGGCTAGTAAGTGTGTCAAGTGTCTGAAGCCAGGTTTGAATTCATATCCTCCTGACTCTGGGGCCAGTGCTCTATTCACTGCACCACCTAGCCACCCCCATCTTCAAGCATTCTTGATGAAAAAACCAGAGTGGAATAAAAAATATAACTTTCAAATACAAGACTCAAGAGAAGCACAAAAAGGTAAACAGGAAAGGGAAATCATAACAGACTTAATAAGGTTAAACTGCTTAATTCCTACATGGGAAAATGATATTTGTCATTCATAAGAACTTTGTCATTATTAGGGCAGTTAGAAAAAGTATATGTAGACAAGGAACACAGATGGGAATTGAACATGAAGGGATGATATCTAAAAAGTAAAATTAAGGAGTGAGAGAGGAATGTACCAGGAGAAAAGGAAAGGGAGAAGTAGAATGGGATAAATTATCTCACATAAAAGAAGTAAGAAAAAGTTTTTACAGTAGAAGGGAAGAGAAGTGAGGGGGAGTGAGTGAACCTTACTCTCATCAGAATTGGCCTAAAGAGGGAGTAGCATACAAACTCAATTGGGTTTAGAAATCTATCTTACCCTACAGGAAAGTAGGCAGAGAAAAGGATAACAGAGGGAGTGGAGAGCTAGAAGGGAGGGCAGATTGGGGGAAGGGCTAGTCAAAAGCAAAACACTTTTGAGGAGGGACAGGGCAAAAGGAGGGAGAGAATAGAATAAATGGGGGAATAGGGTGAAGGGAAATACAGTTAGCAATAGTAAACTGAAAAAAAATTTAAGCAAATTTCTCTGATAAAGGCCTCATTTCTCAACCATATGGAGAAATGAGTCAGATTTATAAGAGTAAGAGCCATTTCCCCACTGATAAATGATCAAAAGATATGAAGAATTTTCAGATGAAGTAATCAAAGTTATCTATAGCCATATAAAAAAATGCTATAACTCAACTATTGAGAAATAGTGGGTAAATACAAATTAGAACAATTCTGAGGCACTACCTCATACCTATTAGATTAGCTAATAAGACAGAAAAGGAAAATGACAAATGTTAGAGAGGATGTGGGGAAAATGAGACACTAATGCGCTGTAGGTGGAATCATGAACTTATTCAACCATTCTGCAGAGCAATTTGGAGCTATGATAACAGGGCTATAAAACCATGCATACCCTTTGAACTAGCAATACTAGTTCTATATCCCAGAAGAAACCAAAAAAAGGAAAAATACCTACATATACAAAAATATTTAGAACAGCTCTTCTCTGGGGTAAAAAAAAAATTGGAAATTGACGGGGTTCCCATCAATTGGGGAATGACTGAACAAATTGTATGTGATTATGGTGGAATACTATTGTGCCATAAGAAATGATGAGCAAGATGCTCTCAGAAAAACCTGTAAAGACTTACATGAGCTGATGCAAAGTAAAATGTACTGTGTACAAAATAACAGCAATATTGCTAAGATGATTAGCTGTGAATGACTTAGCTATTCTTAGCAATACAATGATCCAAGACAGTTCTAAAAGACTTATGATGAAAAATGCTATCCATCTCCACAGAAAGAATTGATGGTGTCTGAATACAGGTTGAAGCATACTTTTTTTACTTTATTTTTCTTGAAAGTGTTTTTGGGGGTGGGGGGGTCTATTTTCTTTCACAGCATGACTAATATGGAAATATTTGGCATGGCCACATGTATAACCTATATCAAATGCCTTGCCTTCTCAATGGGGGTGGGAGGGAGGGAGAGAGAGAATTTGGAATTTGAAGTTTTTTAAATGAATGTTAAAAATTGTTTTTACATGTGGAAAAATAAAATACTGAAAATATTTTTAAAGTGAATTTGTCTGTGGAAAATTTTGCATCTGATATTAGACCAATATCAGACCTTTTTAGATTGTTAAACTGTTACTGACTTGACCTCATTCAAGTTAATTGTTCCTTTTGTGTGTTTTTGGCATATTTTTAGATCTTTGTTATAGACTTGATACAGACCACTTCAAGTGACAAGTAAGGCTAAGAGTTAACCTATATAGAGAATTAACCCAGCGACATGGCAATATCTCTGGATGGTTGTCACTCATCACTTGACTGTTTAGTTTGATAAGGTATCATATCTGTATAGGATATCTAAAGGTCAGATTTCCATTATCTAAAAGAGTTTACTATTCCAGACTTTATATCCTAAGGTTGACAAGAAAGAATTCATAAATTAGTGTCACATTTTGCTATCATCCTAGAGGGTATACTTATTGAATCCAAGCCTTAGGAACCAGACTTTTTTTTTTCTCACTGTTTTTCCCCAGTGTCACAGAGTTATTATTCAACCTTGAGTTACATTAAGTTTGGATACCTACACATTTGTACACCTAATTAATTTGTATAAGGTCTTTTATTTTAATGTTCTCAAATGATATAAGAAAACTAAAATATGTCAGTCTTCCTAAGAGCTATACAGTGTAATGTCCAACATAATCAATGACATTATTGTATTAGGAAAAACAAAAATGCTTGCAAGTGAAAAAAAGAGAGAATTCACCAAATCCAGATGACAGACTAGAAGTAGGAACCCAGTTCCTTAGGAAGATGAGCAGAAGCATGGGGCTGAAGAAAAGGGAGCTGGAGGAAAGATTACCACCTTGGGGTCTGCAAAAGGAGATGATGGAGCAGAGGGGTGGGATGGTTCAGGAACACAGTTTCTGTTTCCAGAGCTTATGTTATCAACACATGCAACCTCAAAACCTTAATTCCAGAATTTAAGTCTTTTCTTCATGACTTTTCCTGTGCTTCTGCACTCTCAGCTCCATGGGATTGCTTATAGCGTCTCTTTCTCTGGACCTATTTATCTTCTGCTCATTCCCTCAAGAGCTGGGTTCCTTTTCTAAATCTGACTTCAAGGCTCAGTGAACTGACTTTTAAAGGTCATCCTGAGGCACAGGGTGACCTTCTTCATCCTATCATAATTGTTTACCTTCTGATTCATTCAAGGAACCAGTTTGTACCTCAAAAAGAGATTACCTGGCCACTGATCTTTTACAAGTAAATACTGATCCATTA
The DNA here is from genome assembly GCF_028583685.1 of Petaurus breviceps papuanus. Lineage (NCBI taxonomy): Eukaryota > Metazoa > Chordata > Mammalia > Diprotodontia > Petauridae > Petaurus > Petaurus breviceps. Next base: position 5,883,018 of record NW_027187287.1, read on the forward strand.
TAATTAGTTATAATTACATTGTTAGCTCTTTTCCTGTGATTAAGTTAGGGGTTTTCAAGGACCACTGCATTCCAGTATCAAGAGAAATAACAGTCCCACTCTATTCTGTCTGCCCTGGTCAAAATGCATCAAGCACATAGTGTTAGGGTACCATATGTACCATAAGGTACCATATGTACCATAACAATAAAGAAATTGGCCAATTATAGTGTATTAAGAGGAGAATGGCCAGAAAGGTAAGGAACCTGAATATTTTTCTCATAAAATTAATGGATAGAAGGAAACAAAAATCATTTGGCTGTAGAAGAAAAGACTCAAGGGAGAGATGAAAACCTTAAATATTTGAAGAACTGTTATGTGTAAAACATTCTCTGTGACTCCAGAAGACAGAGCTATAACCAATGGGTGGAAGTTACAGGGAGGCACAGTTCATGTGAGTTTGAGAAAAATGTGTAATGATCAGGGTTGGCCAACAATTGAAGGAACAATTCATTGTTCATGATCAAGCTATGCCAATTTAGTAAAAAATAATAATAATATTAAAATAAACAAAGATTTAACACTAATAATCAAACAACTAGAAGATATAACAAATTTCACTTGTAGTAACAAAAAGTATAGAATCTCAAGGGAAATATCTTTTTTTAAAGAAAGAAGGAATGAAGAGGGGATAGCACTTCTAGATCTCAAATTATATTCTAAAGCAGTAATCTGTTTTAGAATATTTGATACTAGTTTTTTAAGAAGAAAAGCAGATCAATTAAATAGATTGTATAAGCAAAAATTTTGGTTTACATAAAATATAATAAACAAAAATATATAAAGTATGTATAAAAATATTGAAATATTTTAAAATGTTTAGATAAAATATACAATGGTACAAATATAGGATGATGAGAGCAATACTTGGCACTTTATAAATGCTTTTTTAATTTAACTGTTAATGTCATTCAACGTTCTGACCTTGATCCTTTTCTTTTCTCTTCCTATGTGTTCTTCTTTTTCTATCTAATCCACTTCCATGGTTTCATCACCTCCATGCAGCAGATTTTCAAATCTATATAGATAATCATAATTTTTCCTTTGAGCTCCACTCCCACATTTCAAACTACTTACTATATACCTCTACCCCAAGGTTCCACAGACCCAAAATTGTACTCATTTTCTCTCTAAAATCTGTCCTTCCTTCAAATTTCCCTAAAATCCTACCTGTCATCTATGTTCACAATCTCTGATTCACTTCTGACTTTGCCTTTCTATCCCCAAACCAATCTTTTGCCAAATCTTTTTATTCTATCATCACAAAACATCTTGAGTCAGGCCTCTTCTCTGTTATCCTTGCCACCTTTTGCTTGGATTGTTATAATATTACAATAGCCTAATGACTTTTTTTGCCTCCATTCTCTTCCCTTTAATCTATCCTTCTCTCAACTGCCAAGTACTCTTCCTAACTGTATAGTTCTGACCATTTTCTCTACTCTGCACAGAAAGCCTCAGTGACTCCCTAATATATCTAGGATAAAAAGAAAAATCTTGATCTTGGCATTTAAAGTACTCTATAATCTAGCTGTAGACTACTTTTCAGTATTACTTACTCCACTGTGCTATACTTCCATTCCTACTATACTCCCCTCCATAAGTGCCTCATTCCTTTCAAACTGAATTGCTAGTTCTTAAATCTCATCCTATGTTCTCCCACCTTCATCCTTTTGGTCATTCCCATTGTCTGGAATGCACTTCATTATTAACTCCATTTGTTGAAGTCCCTCTCTTCCCTTAAGGACCACCTCAAACACAAACTCATCCATGAAACTTTCCTGGATCTCTGAACTAAAAGAGATCTCTCCTAAAATTTTCTGAGAGTACATTCCTTTCATCACATCCTATCTTCTGTCATGATTAATTTTATATATGTTGTATCACATGTTAGATTGTAAATTCATGAGGGCACAGAGGTTGTCATTTTTCATATTTGTATCCCAGTCTCTATCACAAGTTTTTAAATATTTAATAAATTGAAATGAAATGAAGTTTCTGTTCCTACTCACAGATCACTGAGAATTGTTGGAGAATGTGATGAAACCATGCTGAATGAGTCCATAACAAGTTAATGGGTCCATAACAAGTTAATCTCAGCAAGTGTCTCACTGCAAATATCTTATTCATTTCTCATGGATCTACTTCCATTCTCCACAGAGAATTTGAACTTTTTTCCACTCTAATATCCTTAGATTTGTTCCTTGACAACATCACTCCCAGGAAAAAATCTTGCCTCCCTTCTTCCACTTCACAAAGCTTCTCTATGTTTTATTCATCTTCTTTTCCTTACCCTGCCTCAAAGGAAAAAGTGGTCCTTCTTACCACAGTTGACTTTGTCATTCCTGACTTTGATCTAATGTTCTCCCTCCTTCTTGAAGTCTCCCCTTCATCAGTCACTCCCTGCCTGTCCTTCATCTTAATTTTCTACCTTCCTGCTGACTATTCCTCTGTTGATATATCCTGTCTTAAAATATCTTTCCTTCAAATCTACCCTCTCAGGCTCTTCCTCAATGCTAAATATCTAGAAAACTTATCTTCAATTGTGGTCTCAATTTCCTCAATCACTTCTTACTAAAAAAAATCCATATTCCATACAAGAGGTAGCACATGCCAGGTGACTTAAAACCACCACTTCCTCTTAGACCTAAATTAAGTGAAAATAGCCAAGAAGCCTTAGCTCAAACACCCTGGGAATAGCTGTGCCCACCAGACCATTGTCCCTACTTCCAAACTGGTCCCTACAGTAACCTTTGAAGGAAGCAACCTTCAAGGAAGTGGACACCTCCCTCATCCTCACCAACAACTTCTGACCAACTGTCATTGGCAAATAGATGATCCCAAGAGCTCCAGGAATAGCAGATCAGTGCCCACCCACCTCTAAGCTACTGACCCTGATTGCAGTCGAGTATCCACAGCCATCATCTAGGACAACACCCATGGAAAAGGAGCCAGTCATACCCATCTATTATCATTCACAAGGCAAGCAATCCAACCTAGCTAAAGTGGCAAAAGACAAAAGAGCATGGGCCAACCATGTCAAGTCACCAATAACACCTTAATTTTAGATCCAGATAGAACCAATAATATTATAGGTATGTATGTATATACACACATTAGATTATCTATTCTTTGAGGTACTTATTTTATTCCTCTTTGTGTTCCGTAGAGGCTCTAGAATAATAAATTTCACATCATAACTGCTCCATAATTTTTTCTTAATGAATTGATTCTCCCTACACAAAGGATAGAGTTTGGCACCCAGTAAATGCTCTGCCAATGGCACTGATTGGCTAGACATTGCTGTAGAAAGAACATAAAAAATTATAGGATTAGAGGATCTTTGTGGATGAATTTGGTTGTAATGCTTGAGGAAGAAACAGTTTTCTTCCTTCAAGCATACCAATGAGTGTACTGAAAACAAAACAAAATTAATCAAATAAATGAGACTCATATTAACTCAGCTCCATTGAGTCAGAAGGGACAAAAAGGTTCAAAATTCAGGCTGGTAAAATTTGAATATTATTCAAAAGAATTTCCTTTTTCTGTATGTGCAAAGTTTAAGTTGCTAGATTATTTCTTCATAGCAGAGATACTACTAGTGATTTGGGATATAACTCTTTGTGATCTTGAATTTGTCCCTCTTTCAGTAAAAATAGTTGGTACATAGAGATAGCCTAACTGAAAAAATAAGAAAGGGTTCATAAAACCACTACCCATCTTCAAGTGTTATCTCAATCCCAGTGGAAATCTCCAAGGGAAGCAGGGAGTTGTTCCCTGGCACAGTGAGAGAGCAAGAGAGGCTATATAGGTTGTTTACCTGACTGACATCTCAGGTAATATCTGAGTCCCAATGTAGCAATTAGAATTAACTGAAGATATTTTACAATCTGACTCTAATCCGAACTTTCTACCTTATATCTCTCATGTCTTCTCCACGAATGTCTGAACTCCAGCCAAGAATACACCTTATACTTTATGACCTTTGCTCATGTCAAATCTTTAAGACCAAGTTCAAATATTCTTTCTCAGTGTAGACTTTCCTTCATTATCATATCACAAAATAATTTCTCCCTTCTGTGCATCACTATAAAACTCATTCCCTGTGTCACACATTATTACTTTGTATTGTCATCTTTTTATGTGTGTATATAATTATTTGCCCAAATAAATTATAAACTTATTTAGAACAATGCTGTTATATAATACCTTGTACCATAAAAGCATGAGAAAGTACAAAGAAAATTAATTCCAAGGGTATTCAGAGGAGAACTACATCACTTCCTCCCTGGAGGGAGAAAATATATGGAGGAAGCAGAATTTGATAAGGTCCTTGAAAAATTTAATATTCTAATGGATGAGACAACATACAAAGGGAATACATGGTAGAACACTGAAAGTTTTAGAGCTAATGAGTAGGGCTATCAAGAGTAGACTGACAGGAATGATGGCAGAATTGATTGATCATGATTCATGTTTTTAGAAAGGAGTTGGGAAGGGTGCCAAAGTAACTGTGTCAATGAAGAAAATGACCTGGAAGTATTTGGAGTCAAATAAAGTGAAGACTTTTCCTGAAGTAGTGGAAAGGTAGTAATCAATTAGGAGAGGATAGTGGGAAAAAGTATAAGAACCTAAGATGACTAAGTCCATTTTATTTTAGGCTTCTACTTTGTGTCTACATAGGAGTTGTGTAAGTTCTTTTTCTGTAATAAGGTAAGGACTTGGGTGGTATTGTTTGGCAATGATTTGTATGAATACCAAATCTGGTAAACAACTATTAATGATATGTATATGTGCCCCCAAAATTTGGTAGACAGCTAATGATGCATGTGTGATCCAAATCAGGTAAATAACTGATAATGCTTGCTAATGATGTTAGCTTTGATTGGTAGCTTCCTTTAATTATGAATAATAATGAAGGAAAGCTTACCAATCAGATACAATTTATACATACCCTTGTTCTTGGGTTGCTTTTCTTTTTTTGGAGGAGCAATTGGAGTTAAGTGACTTGCCCAAGGTCACACAGCTAGTAAGGCCAGATTTAAACTCAGGAAAATGGGTCTTCCTGACTTCAGGCCCAGCACTCTATCCACTGTGCCACCTAACTGCCCAAGCACCCTTATCTAAAACATGAAATCCCATCTAAGACCCCAGTCATCAACCTCCTCTTGGGTTGTGATTAGGACAGACCAATGTATTCTCTGAACTTGGAAATTCAAGTATCCTGTGTCCACTTGAGAGCTGTAGTGGGTGATGCAAACTTGCCAGAAAACCCCCTCAGAGGGAGACCTGGCCTCTGGCTGGGCAGAGAAGAAACCTTGTCACAAACACTAGTATGAAGCGTGCTTCCTTATCAAGACTGCCATGAATCAGGCAAATGTTTTGTTCCTACAGGTTTAATGTGTATACTGTTGAATAATCAATAAAATTTTAAGGCATACCTTGAGGCTGAGTCTTATGAGCATACCATTAGCCCTAACAAACATTTAACATGCGATTGTGCATTATGCAGAGGGAGACTCCATGGTGAAAGTTTCTCTAGGGTGTAAAGGAGGCTGGCAGGGCTGTACATGAGATGAGCATAGTGTCAGGAGCAAAGTAAAATATGGTTACAAAGTGAAAAGGGGCAGGGGCACAAGAAAACATGGAAATGAAAGGGAAAAACTTGGAAGACATAAAACCTAGTAGATGACAAATATTTGTCATTTGATTAAAAAGATATTGGAGGGTCCAGGAGCCAAGATGGCAGAGTAAGCAGGGAGTTACTCTCACTCTCCTTTATTGACTTTGAAAAACCCAGAAAATACCACCCCAAGAAAAATCCTGGAACAGTGGAGCCAGCAGAAAGACAGGATACAGCAGTTTTTAGCTTGAGAGGCGAGGTAGATTAAGAGGAAAGATCATTCTTGCTGTACTGAAGGGAGGCCCTGGACAGGAGGCATCCAGGCAAGCCAGCAGCAAACACCACCTCAGCAAACCAGCAAGACAGCCTGAGTCCCAGGGCAGTGCAGCCGGCAAATGCCAACACCAGGAGCCCAGAGTGCCTTCACACAGCCAGGATAATATGCAGATACCAGTGCTGAGAACCAACAACAGAACCACCTGTGCAGGCATTCACTAACAGCTGAGCCTATCTGTGCTCTAGCACAGTCTTCAGGGAAGAAAAGACCTCCAGCTACCAGACCACTCCCTCCATTATACCTCATGCTGCAAGCTTCAGTATAACCCTGGGAAACACAGAAAGACTTCACCTGGCCTTGGCACACAAAAGCCAAGTCCATCTCAGCACCAGGTATGCTATAGCATTATACAGCTTCCAACTGCCCAAAATGGAGGCCCCAAAACACAAAATCAGCAACCAGGCCCCTAGCCCCCAGCACAAGAACCAAGGGACAGAGCCCCCTATGCCCTAGAAACAGAGATCAACTTTAAAAGCCAGGAAAAAGGCAAACAAATTGAACAAAAAGCAACTTAGAAAAGCAAAGACCATTAATTTTTACTATAGGGACAGGGAAGATCAAAATACAAATTCAGAAGAGAGCAGCATTGTCACTATACCCACATCGTAAACTTCAAAGGGGAATATGAACTGGTCTCAATCCCAAAAAGCCTTCTTAAAAGAGCCCAAGAAGGATATTAAAAGTCAAATTAGAGAGGTAGAAGAACAATTGAACAATTCCTTAAAAAATACAATTGGAAAAATGGAAAAAAATATTCACTGAAGAAAAAACTCCTTAAAAAATAAAATGGGTCAAATGGAAAAGGAGGAACAAAAGCTAACTGAAGAAAACAATTTGTTAAAAATTAGAATTGGGCAAATGGAAGCTAATGACTCTATGAGGCATCAAGAATCAGTCAAACAGCGAATTTCCTTGAGACTGAGATCTAGTGGCAGAACAGCTACAGAAGAATGGAGAACTGAGTCCTGAAAACATGTCTTAGGGGGCGGAGCTAAGATAGCAGAGTAGAAGGACGACCTTCCCGCAGCTTCAGCTTCCACCTTCCCCAACCCATGTAAAAAGGGGACTCTAAACAAACTTTGGAGCTGCAGAACCCACAAAATTACACAGAGAAGCTAACCTCCCATTTAGGAGATCCCGGCAGGAATCCAGCACAGCACTCTGGGAGCTGAGCCCAGACCCACACCCAGGCTTTAGCCCCAGGGTGGGCCTGACCAGCTGCCAGCCAGAGGGACTCCAGATCAGCAGCAGTGGTGGCAGTTTCCAAATTTATCAACACATAGATGCGAAGGACAAAGGGAGAGGCCAGTGCAGTCTGGACTTTGGGACCAGTAAGTGGGAGTGCGTGGCTTTTACACCTGGGGCGAGAAGCCGCTGAGACTCCGGCACAGCCAGCCAGCACCATGTGGCAGCTTCAGCTCCTGGCCTGCAGAGTGTAGGGGGACCAAGCACCAGTCTGAGGTAAAATTGCTCTTGCTTTAACCTGCTTGGATCTGGATTGCAGTCTAGGGTGGAGGTCCTGGGGTGTGTGTCCAGCTTTCCAGAGCGTGTGGAGACCTCAGAGAGGGCACCCATCTAATACCTCCAGCAGCTGAGAAAACCCCAACGTTTGGGACAAAAGCTCCCCTGTTTGGTGGCAGAGTCCTACTGTGGCAAAAAGCCCAAAAGTCAAGTAATTGAGTGGCAAAATGAGCAGGCAAAGGAAACAAAACAGACAGAAGATTCCAACATTACACTCCTATTTGGGGGACAAAAAGGAGCAAAGCATGGAAGGAAAACAGTGAAATCAGAACTCCTGCACCAAAGCCTTCAAAGGAAAAATACAAGCTGGTTACAGGCCATAAAGGACCTTAAGAAGCAGATAAGAGAAGTGGAGGAAAAATTGGGAAGAGAAATGAGAACAATGAAAGAAAATTATGAAATGAGAGCCAACAGCCTGACTGAGGAAAATAATACCTTAAAAAACTGACTCAAATGGCAAAGGAGGTTCAAAAAGGCAATGAGGAGAAGAATGCCTTAAAAAGCCGAATTTGCCAGATGGAAAAAAGAATCTCAAAAGCTAAATGAGGAGAATCATTGCTTCAGAATTAGATTGGAGCAAATGGAAGCTAATGACTTGATGAGAAATCAAGATGCTGTTAAACAGATCCAAACAAATGAAAGAATAGAAGGCAATGTGAAATATCTCATGGGAAAAACCACTGACCTAGAAAATAGATACAGGAGAGATAATTAAAAATTATTGGACTACCTGAAAGCCATGACCAAAGTAAGAACCTAGAAATCATCCTCCAGGAAGTTCTCAAAGAAAACTGCCCTGATGTTTTAGTACCAGAGGGCAAAATAGAGGTTGAAAGAATCTACCGATCACCTCCTGAAAAAGATCCCAAAAAGAAAACTCCTAGGAATATTAAAGTCAGGTTCCAGAACTCCCAGATTAAGGAGAGAATATTACAAGCAGCCAGGAAGAAACAATTTGAATATTGTGGAAACACAATCAGGATAAGCCAGGATCTGGCAGCTTCTACACTGAGGGATCGAAGGGCTTGGAATATGATATTCCGGAGGGCAAAGGAGCTGGGATTAAAACCAAGAGTCACCTACCCAGAAAAACTGAGTATCATGTTTCGGGGGAAAATTTGGATATTCAGTGGAATAGAGGACTTTCAAGCATTCTTGCTGAAAAAACCAGAGTTGAATAGAAAATTTGACATTCAGATACAAGAAGCAAGAGAAGCATGAGAAGGTAAACAGGGAAAAGAAATCATAAGGAACTTATCAAAGTTGAACTATTAACATTCCTACATGGAAATACAATAATTGTAAATTATGAAACTTTTCTCAGTAGTTGAAGGGATTAGAAAAAATTATATATATATGTCTATATATGTCTATATATGACGGTATATGGGCATATGAATACATATGTGAATATGTGTATATATGTTTACAGGTATACATAGATAGAGGGCACAGGACCAATTTAACAGGAAGGGATGATACTTAAAAGGTGAAATTAAGAGGTGAGAGGAATATAATGAGAGGAGATGGGAAGACACAGATTGGGGTAAACTATCTCATACAGAAGAGGCAAGGGAAAATGGTTACCATTGAGGGGAAGAATAGGAAGGCAAAAGGGAATGGGTCAACCTTATTCCCATTGAATCTGGCTTGAGGAGGGAGTGAAATACACACTAAATAGGGTATCTCACTCTCCAGGAGAATAGGGGGGGAAGGAGATAAGAGGGGGATGATGGAAAGGAGGGCAGGCTGGGGGGGGGAGTTGGAAGCACCCACTTTTGAAAAGGGACGGGATGAAAGTAGAGAATAGAACAAGTGGGAGGTGGGATAGGAGGGAGGGAAATATAGTCAGTCTTTTACAATATATCTACTATGTTATTGTTTTACATTAGCCACACATGTACAACCTATACTGAACTGCTTATCTTCCCAGTAAGTGTGGGTGACAAGGAAGGAAGGGAATGAATCTGGAATTGAACGTTTTAAAATCAAATATTCAAATATATATATATATATATGTGTGTGTGTGTGTGTGTGTGTGTGTGTGTGTGTGTGTGTGTGTACTATTATTAATACCATCTTACATGTAATTGGGAAATAAGGTATACAGGCACTGAGGCATAGAGGTCCACTGGAAAAGTCAAAAGGGGTATGGGAGAAAATATGGGAGAGAGCAGATTGGAGGAGGAGATATCCTGTGGGACTGCTATTTTGGAGCAGTGAGTAGGGGAAAAACGGGGAGAAAATTTGTAACTCAAAATCTGGCAGAAACGAATGATGTAAATCAGAAGTTAATGAAGCATTTTTAAAAAAAGAAAATAAATGCTTACTAATAAAAAAAGAACTTGTCTTGGTGGAGCTTCTTCTGAACAGGATCCCAGGAGCCCAGAGCCAGGAGGCCAGGAGGCCAGGAGGCCAGGAGGCCAGGAGCCCAGGAGCCCAGGTGACTGAAGCATGACCAGGATGCTGAGACTTTGTTTGTGGTTTGGTTGAGTCTTGAATTCCTTGGAGCAGAAATGGTGAAGGAGCAGAAATGGTGAAGGAGCTGACATGGACCAGACCCTGTGAATGCCAGTGCAGAGCAGGACCTCCCCAAAGAGCTGGTCAAGGAACTGGGACCTGTCTGCCATTGAATCCAGGTAGAACCTGGGACCATGGAAGGGGATCCAGGGAATCTGAGAACAGGCCCCTAGTCAAGATGAAGAAAAGATCTCTCCTTGGGTACTAAGTAATTATGGAATTATAGTTTACTAGTGACCTAAAAAGTGGAGGGTTTTGTGAATGATACTTAGTAAGACTTTGCTGAATAAGTGACTGATTGTACTTTGAGTACTTTGACTATTGTTACTGATTAGTGACTGATTGAGTTAATCAAGACTTTGCCCCAAGAGTGGAAGACTTTGACTGTGTACTTTGATACTACTGATAAGTGACTCATTGAATTAACTTAAGAGTGACTATTTTGTGACTGACTGAATTAACTTAAGAGTGACTATTTTACTTTGAGACTATGTTGCGAATATTATATTGTGATTTTCTGTGATAAGTTGAAATATGGTGAATGCTGTATTTTGAATTATGCTATACCTTGATCTTCCATGGATGTTTTGCTTTTGTTATGGAATAGAGTGATCACACACACAAAAAAAGAATCAGTCAAACAAAATCAAAAGAATGAAAAAATAGAAGAAAACATAAAATACCTCATTGGAAAAATAACTGAAAATAGATCCAGGGGAAAGAATTTAAGATTATTGGTCTGGACCAAGTGGCCAACCAGAGGGAATTTGCAGGAATCTCTTTGCTGGTGCTGAGGCCGGATTCTCTTGATTTGCCCTGCTTGGATCTGGGTCACAAGCTTGGGTGATGGTCCAGGGGTAAGGAGCACTACTGTGGCAGAGTTTGTAGAGGCTGTGGAGAAGCAGTCCTCCTTAATTCTGAGGCAAGAGCCTGGAGGAGGCTCTGACAACAGCTGAGTAAAACCCCAGAAATTTGGGACAGCACTCTCTACTTTGGAAGCAGAGTTGTACTGTGGCAAAGAGCTCAGAAGTCAAGTAATTGTCTGGCAAGATCAGCAAACAGAGGAAGTGAAATCAAACTATAGAACTGTTTTTTCATGACAAAGATGATAAAAACATAGAACCAGAAGAAGACAACAAAGTGAAAACTCCTGCATCAAAAGCTTCCAAGAAAAATGTGAACTGGTTGCAAGCCATGGAGGAGATAAAGAAGGGTTTTGAAAATGAAGTAAGAGAAGTAGGGGGAAAATTGGAAAGAGAAATGAGAATGATGCAAGAAAATCATGAAACACAAGTCAACAGCATTGATTAAAGGAGATCCAAAAAAAAAATACTGAAGGAAATAACACCTTAAAAAATAGACTAACTCAAATGGGAAAAGAGGCCCAAAAATCCAATGAGGAGAAGATTGCCTTAAAAAGCATAATTGGGGGGCAGGTAGGTGGCACAGTGAATAGAGCACTGGCCCTGGAGTCAGGAGGACCTGGTTTCAGATCCGGCCTCAGACACTTAACACAGAAAGTAGCCATGTGACCTTGGGCAAGTCACTTAACCCCATTTGCCCTCCAAAAAGCATAATTGGCTAGATGGCAAAGTAAGTTAAAAAAAAAACTAACTGAAGAAAATAATTCCTTCAAAATTAGACTGGAGCAAATGGAAGTTAATGACTTTATGAGAAATCAAGATATTATAAAACATATCCAAAAGAATGAAAAAATAGAAAGCAAGGTGAAATATCTTATTAGAAAAACCACTGACCTGGAAGATAGATCCATGAGAGATAATTTAAAAATTATTGGACTACCTGAATGCCATGACCAAAAAAAAGAGCCTAGGCATCATCTTTCAAGAAATTATCAAGGAAAACTGCCAGGGTGTTCTACAATCAGAAGGTAAAATAGAAATTGAAAGAATTCACTGATCATCTCTTGGAGATCCCAAAAAGAAAACTCCTAGGAATATTATAGCCAAATCCCAGTTTCCAGGTGTGATAGTAATGGCATTTAAAGATTTCCCTGTATTGGCTTGGTTTTCAAATTGATTGTGTTAAAACCCAGAGCTTGTTAATCCCACCTGTGGGATGGACTTGTTGATGTGAAAAGAAAGTCCTGAACTGGGAGGAGCTGGTGACGTAGATTTGGAGAGACAAGAGAGAGGCAGAAGAACTTTTTGGAAGCAGCACCTCGTGGAGGCAGAGAGAGAGACTGAGAAGGATTGCAGGGGGACACTTTTAATTGCCCTGGACTTTTGAGACCTGCCCCATGAGCTGCCAAGGACTGAGGAGACACGGCTGTTTTGCTGGTACTTTGTCTGTTTTGATGTTGTTTTGCCAGATTTGTCCACTGGTGAAAGACAGTCCTTTTGTTGAAGAAGTCCTGGAACCTGGCTGTTGGCTAAGAAGCCCTGAGACTGTCCTGCAGACAGACAGTGAATACTGTCCACTGGTGAAGGACAGTTCTATTGTTGCAGGGGTCTGGATACTGTCCTGCAGACATAGTGAATACTGTCCACTGGTGAAGGACAGTGCTGTTGTTGCAGGGGTCTGGGAGCCTTTCTGTTGGTTCAGAAGCCCTGAAGAAGGATTTTCTTGTTGTATGTTTACAGAAATCCTGGGAGAGGGTTTTGCTAATGTTTTCAGGGGTTCTAGGACTGTTCTACAGACAGAGGATGAATTAATAAAAGGACTGGCAATGTATCTTGTGGCCTTGCTAAGCCTTGTCTCCCCAGGAACTAAGATTGCTGAGAACTTGCCTCCTGTCAAGATGAAGAAAAGACCTCCATTTGGGTATTAAGTGCTGTGCTTAAACTTGCTGTAACTCTGGGGTAGATTCAATTGTGATCCAGGGGTGGGGAACTTTTGACCTTTTTGTGCTCTGTGATTGAACAAATGAAGGTACTTTACTTATGTTTGGAAACTAATCTCCATTTGAGAAGAGGGGCTTTGTGGTGGACTAAAAGAAGGTACAGCCTAGGTGTGGAGTAGTATTTAGAACATGGACTTTGTAATTGATTGAATGATTGGAAGGTCCTGGGGTGAGGTAGTACTTGGAGATTATTTAATCACACTTCGTAAATGCTGTATTTTGAATGATGTCATGTTTTGATCTTCTCTGTTCTTGGTTGGTCACTGAATAAAATGGAGAGCACCTATGCTGGTATTCTGAATCTTGGGAAGTTGCCTTTCCTTGGCATTACATAACATTATGGCGTAGTCGGCAAGGAGTACAAAGCATAGTGCCTCTGTTTGTTCCAGGATCCATGGCCATTTAGATTGAGATTGTAAGGCCAAAGATCCAACCCTCTCCCAGGATTTCTGTAAACATACAACAAGAAAATCCTTCTTCAGGGCTTCTGAACCAACAGAAAGGCTCCCAGACCCCTGCAACAACAGCACTGTCCTTCACCAGTGGACAGTATTCACTCTGTCTGCAGGACAGTCTCCAGACCCCTGAAACAACAGCACTGTCCTTCACCAGTGGACAGTATTCACTCTGTCTGCAGGACAGTCTCCAGACCCCTGCAACAACAGCACTGTCCTTCACCAGTGGACAGTATTCACTGTCTGTCTGCAGGACAGTCTCAGGGCTTCTTAGCCAACAGCCAGGTTCCAGGACTTCTTCAACAAAAAGGACTGTCTTTCACCAGTGGACAAATCTGGCAAAACAACATCAAAACAGACAGACAAAGTACCAGCAAAACAGCCGTGTCTCCTCAGTCCTTGGCAGCTCATGGGGCAGGTCTCAAAAGTCCAGGGCAATTAAAAGTGTCCCCCAGCAATCCTTCTCAGTCTCTCTCTCTGCCTCCACGAGGTGCTGCTTCCAAAAAGTTCTTCTGCCTCTCTCTTGTCTCTCCAAATCTACGTCACCAGCTCCTCCCAGTTCAGGACTTTCTTTTCACATCAACAAGTCCATCCCACAGGTGGGATTAACAAGCTCTGGGTTTTAACACAATCAATTAGAAAACCAAGCCAATACAGGGGAATCTTTAAATGCCATTACTATCACACCAGGTCAAGGAGAAAATAGTACAAGCAGTCAGGGAGAAACAATTTGAGTATTGTGGAAACATAATCAGGATAACACAAGATCTAGCAGCTTCTACATTAAAGGATCAAAGGGCCTGTAATATGATATTGGAGAAGTTAAAGGAGCTAAAATTAAAACCAAGAATCACCTACCCACCAAAACTGAGTAAAGGGGAAAACTTGGATATTCAATGAAATGGAGGACTTTCAAGTATTCTTGATGAAAAGACCAGAGTTGAAAAGAAAATTTGATTTTCAAATACAAGAACCAAGAGTAGAATGAAAAGGTAAACAGGAAAGAGAAATCATAAGGAACTTATTAAAGTTGAACTATTTGCATTCCTACATGGAAAGACAGTATTTGTAACTCATGACACTTTTCTCAGTATAAGGATAGTTGAAGGAAATATATGTGTATATACATGTATACATACATATATATGTATGCATAGGTGGGGTATCTGTGTATATGTGTGTATGTACATATATACATAGAAGTCACAGGATGAATTGAATACGACAGAATGATATCTAGAAAATAATATTAAGAGGTGAGAGAGGAATGTATTGGGAGAAGGAGAAAGGGAGATAGAATTGGGTAAATTATCTCACATAAAAGAGGAGGCAAAGAGCAAGAAGGTGAAAGGGAATGAGTCAACCTTACTCTCACTGGATTTGTCTTAAGGAGGGAATAACATACATAAAATACACACTCAATTGGTATCTTACCCTACAGGAAAGTAGGGGGGCAGATAGAAATGAGGGCAGATTGGGGAAGAGGGTAGTTCAAAGCAAACACTTTTGAAATGGGACAGGGTCAAAGGAGAAAATAGAATAAATGGGGGGGTGGGATAGGATGGAGAGAAATATAGTTAGTCTCTCGCAACTTGACTACTATGGAAATGTTTTGCATAACTACACATGTATAACCTATATTAAATTGCTTGTCTTCTCACTGAGGGGGGGAGGAAGTGAGGAGGGAAGAAGGGAGAAAATCTGGAACTCAAACTTTTAAAAACAAATTTTAAAAAATTATTTTTACATGTAACCGGGTGTAGCAGCAAGCACCCCAAGCGTCCTCAGGGTTTGCAGCTACCACAGGTTCTTGGATCTGCTTTGTTAAAGGAAAGCAACTCAAAATGGGTTAACAAGCTTACTTTAATCAGTCAGACATATATCGTTTACCTTGTTCAGGAGAAAAGGTCAGCACCCTGAACCTCAAA
>NW_027187287.1:5898310-5915279 GCF_028583685.1 Petaurus breviceps papuanus
GGTGCACTTTAGCCTAGGGGCAGGGAAGATCTTTAAAATTTACATTCACATTACACCGGGAAATAAGATATACAGGCAATGAACTATAGAAATTCATCTTGCCCTACAAGAAAGTAAGAAGGGTGTAGGGGGGGTAAAAAAGAGGGCAGATTGGGGGGAAGGAGTATTCAATATGCTTGCCATCTTTCAGTGGGGGGTATGCGAGAAATGGGGAGAAAATTTGTTGTAACTCAAAATCTTGTGGAAACGAAGGTTGAAAACTAAAAAATAAATAAATTCAAAAAAAAGAAAGGAAAGTGAAAAAATGGGAAGAAAAAAAATGAATGATTGGTCTACCAGAAAACCATGATGAAAAAGGACCTGGACAGTATGTTCTAAGAAATCACTAAGGAAAACTGCCCCAAGGTGCCAGAACCAGAGGGTAAATAGTCATTGAAAGAATCCACCAATCACCTCCTGAAAGAGATCCCTAATTGAAAATTCCAAGGAATATTGTAGCCAAATTTCAGAATTATCAGTTTAAAGAGAAAATACTGCAAGCAGCCAGAAAGAAGCAATTCAAACATCATGGCACTACAGTCAGGATCACATAGGACCTTGCAGCTTTTACATTAAAAGATCAGAGGGTGGGGTAGCTAGGTGGTGCAGTGAGTAGAGCACTGGCCCTGGATTCAGAAGGACTTGAGTTCAAATCTGGCCTCAGACACTTAACACTTACTAGCCATGTGACCTTGGGCAAGTCACTTAATCCCAACTGCCTTGCCCTCCCCACTCCAAAAAGCAAAAAAAGGAATCTCAGTTTTAGGGGCAGTTAGGTGGTGCAGTGAATAAAGTACCAGCCCCGGAGTCAGGAGGACCAGAGTTCGGTTCCAGCCTCAGACACTTAACACCCACAGAAAAAAAAAGACTAGTCATGTAACCTTGGGCAAGTTACTTAACCCCAATTGCCCTCCAAAAGGCCAAAAAAAAAGATCAGAGGGCTTGAATAGGATGTTCTATAAGTCAAAGAAGCATGAATTACAACCAAGAATCAACTACCTAACAAAACTGAGCATAATCTTTCAGGCAAGGAGATGGACATTCAGTGAAATAGCAGATTTCCAGATCTTCCTGAGGAAAAGACCAGAGCTCACTCAAAAATTTGATCTTCAAATACAAGAGTTGAGATAGTCATAAAAAGGTCAACAGGAAAGAAAAAAAAAACTAAACATGTTATTAAATAAGGACAAACTGTTTACATCCCTATGTGGGAAGATTATACTTGCAAATCTTGAGAATTGTATCTTTATTACAATATTTAAAGGGATATACATAGACAGAGGGTGTGGTATAAGTTAATAGATATGATGATGAAAACCCTAATTAAGGGGTGAAAAGGGATTTTAAAAGAAGAGGAAAGGATGGGGCAAAAAGGGGTAAATTACATCACATGAAGAGGCACAAAAACACATTATAGTAGAGGGAGAGAAGGGAAGGAGTTGAGCATTGTTTGAACTCTCACTGGATTTGGTTCAAGGAGGGAATAACACACATAGTAAGGTATAGAAATCTAATTTGCCCTACAAGCAGTAGGAAGAGAAAGGAGAAAGAAAAGGGAGAAGGTGATTATAAGGGAAGGAATAAGTATTAAGGGAAAAGGGAGAGAAAAGGGAGGGGAGCTGATAGAAGGGAGGAAAGATTGAGGGAGGCGGTGGGCAAAATCAAAACTTTTGAGGAGGGAAAGGGAAAAGGAAGAAATAAAAGCACAAATGGGGGTGGGGGAAAAAAGACACAGATAGTAATCATAACTGTGGATGTGAATGAGATGACCTCTCCCATAAAATGGAAGTGGATAGGAGAATGGATTAAAAACCACAATCTTACAATTTGTTGGCTACAAGAAACACATTTGAAACAGGGGGATACATGCAGGGTAAAGGTAAGAGGCTGGAGTAGAATACATTGTGCTTCAATTGAAGTAAAAATAAAAGCAGTGGTAGTAATCCTAATCTCAGACAAAGCAAAGACAAAAATAGATCTGATCAAAAAAGTTAATGAAGGAAACTATATCACGCTAAAGGGCACCATAGACAATGAAGTAATATCATTACTAAACATAAATGCACCAAGTGGTATAGCATCCTGATTCTTAGAGGAGATGTTAAGGGAGTTTCAGGAAGAAATAGAGAGCAAAACTATACTATCTGGGGACCTCAACCTTCCCCTCTCTGAACTTGATAAATCTAACCTCAAAATAAATAAGAAAGAAGTTAAGGAGGTGAATAGAATTTTAGAAAAGGTAGATAAGGTATCAGATCTCTGGAGAAAACTGAATGGGGATAGAAATGAATATCTTTTTCTCAGCAATACATGGCACATACACAAAAATTGACCATGTACTAGGGCATAAAAACTTCACAATTCAGTGTAGAAAGGCATAAATATTAAATGAATCCTTTTCAAATCATGATGCAATAAAAATTATATGTAATAAAGGACCATGGAAAGATAGACTAAAAATTAATTAGAAACTAAATCTACTCCTATAGTATGAATGAGTCAAACAACAAATCTTAGAAACAATCAGTAACTTCATTCAAGGGAATGACAATAATGAGAAAGTATACTAAAACTTATGGGATGCAGCAAAAGAAGTTCTATGGGGAAGTTTTATATTTCTGAATATTTATATGAATAAAATAGAAAAAGAAGAGATCAGTGAATTGGGCATACAAATGAAAAGGCTAGAAAAAGAACAAATTAAAAATTATCAATTAAATTCCAAATCAGAAATACTGAAAACCAAAGGAGATATTAATAAAATTGAAATTAAGAAAACTATTGAACTAATAAGCAAAACTAAGAGTTGGTTTTATAAAAAACAAAACAACAAAATCGATAAACATTTGGTAAATTTGATTTAAAAAAAAGAAGAAAACCAAATTATCAGTAACAAAAATGAAAAGGGTAAATTCACCACCAATGAAAAGGAAATTAAAACAATAATTAGAAACTAACTTTTTTTTGCTTTGGGGAGGGGGTAGGGAAGGGCAATTGGGGTTAAGTGACTTGCCCAAGGTCACATGGCTATTAAGGGTTAAGTGTCTGAGGTTGGATTTGAACTCAGGTCTTCCTGACTCTAGGGCCCATGCTCTATTCACTGCGCCACCTAGCCACCCCAATTAGAAACTATTTTGCCCAACTGTATGCCAATAAATTTGACAATCTTAGTGAAATGGATGAATATTTACAAAAATATAATTGTCCAGATTAACAGAAGAGAAAGTAAAATACTTACATAACACCATCTCAGAAAAAGAAATTGAACAAGCCATCAATGAATTCCCTAGGAAAAAATCTCCAGGGCCAGATGGATTTGCAATTGAATTTTATCAAACATTTAAAGAACAATTAATTCCAATACTATATAGACTATTTGGGAAAATAAGTGGAGTCCTACCAAACTCTTTTTATGATACAAATATAGTACATACTTAAACTGGGAAGAGTCAAAACAGAGAAAGAAAATTATAGACCAATTTCCATAATTGATATAGATGCAAAAATTTTAAATAAAATATTAGCAAAAAGATTACAGCACCTAATCATGAGAATAACACACTTTGATCAGGTAGGATTTATACCAGGAATGCAGGGTTGGTTTAATATTAGGAAAACTTATCCACATAATTGATCATATCAACAACAAAATTAACAGAAGTCATATGATTATCTCAGCACATGCAGAAAAAGTTTTTGTTATTAAAAACACTGGAAAGCACAGGAATAAATGGAGCCTTCCTTAAAATGATAAGTAGCATCTACCTAAAACCACAGCAAGCATTATATATAATTGGGATAAGCTAGATGCATTTCCAGTAGGATTGTGGGTGAAATAAGGATGTCCATTATCACCACTGTTATTCAATATGGTACTAGAAATGTTAGCTTTAGCAACAAGAGAAGAAAAAAAAATTGAATGAATTAAAATAGACAAAGAAGAAACTAAATTATCACTCTGCAGAAGATATGGTGATAAACTTAGAAAAGCCTAGAGAATCAAGTAAAAAACTACTGGAAATGATAAACAAATTTAGCAAAATTGCCAGATATAAAATAAACCCACACAAATTAGCAGCATTTCTATATATCATCTATAAAGCCCAACAGCAAAAGGTAGAAAGAGAAATTCCATTTAAAGTTACTGAAAACATTGTAAAATATTTAGGAGTCTACCTGCCAAAACAAACCCAGGAACTATATGAACACAATTACATAATACTTTTCCACACAAATAAAGTCAGATCTAAATAATTGGAAAAAACATCAGTTGCTCATAGGTAGGCTGAGGGAATATAAAATGACAATTCTACCTAAATTTATTTACTTATTCAGTGTCATACCAGTCAAACCACCAAAAAATTATTTTATAGAGCCAGAAAAAGTAGTAACAGGTGGCTGCTCTAATGCTACCTTTGCATCTCCTGAGTCAGACAGGCTACTTTGCTCCTGGGTTTCTTCTGCCAAGTTGCTTTGGTCATTCAGGTGCTGGACCATGACTTCCAAGTCTGGGTCAAGAAATTTTAGATCCTTTCTAAGTGTAAAATGCTTTGCCCTTTTCACTTTAATTCCAGTTTTCCCCTTTAGACTCAGCTTCTGTTTAGCTAAGTCTCAGTGTATCAGACTATTACATCAGCAAAGAACAAGCACTAGTCCAGCTGAAAAGGCTTTGAATATAGTCCCAAAGACATACAGTATACCTGTTACCAAAAGGCTAGCCTAGCTCATGACCACATTGATACTGGGTCATTAATTTTTTGACCACATCAGATCAACTACCAAGTTTTGAGGAGTTGTACCCTATATCAGTGGAAGTAGTAGCCACACACAAAAAATCATGGAACTCTATAATATTGACATATTGAGATACAGATAAAGAAACTGAAACCCAGAAGAGGAAGATAACTTGCTCAGAGTCAATAAGTGACAGAGCCAGGACTAAAACCTACTTGGAAGGATTTAAAATTAGAATGGAGCATGGAGATTACCTAGTACACTTCTGTTTAATTTGCAAATGTGAAAATTGGGATCCCTATTGCTTAAATGACCTGCCTAATACCTATAATCCTATAGGTATTATACATAATAGAACCAGGGATTTGAATCCTGGTCCTCTAACTCTAAATCCATTGTCTTTTCTACCAGACTGCTCTACCTCTTCTGGTTCCTAATTGAATGTTCATTTTACTACATCACTCTGCCTCTCTAATACTATGTGATCCTCAATAGCCATCTGGAAGTCAAATAATTTAAGATGGGTATGATTGTCTCCATATTATAGACAAGGGAAAAGTGAGGCTCAGAGAGATTTAATGCTTGATAGAAGTCATGAAATTATGTAGTGGAATGGCCATTACTCTTCATTAAGTTCCAGGAACCCCAAGCTTTTCTCCCTGCAGCATAACTATTATATCTATTGAATTGGCAGAGATCAAGATCAATTTATGTGTTCAACTGAGTCCTTGAGAATCCTAGGTCCTTATACTGTAATTATTGTCTTACTCACAGGTATTCATAGTAGAAGCTCAAAGGATGAAGTTAATATCATAAAGAATAAGAAAAATAAGAAAAAGACCTGTTTTGGGGAAAATGTGGACCACAGTTTAGTTTTATACATATTTAGCTTGAGGAGTTATCAAAACATCCAAATAAAGATACCTTATAGGCAATTGGAAATAGGAGACTAGAAATCAAGAGGGAAGACATGGATGGAGGTGTAAATTTAGAAATAACTGTTTAAATATCTCCCTTGGTAATAGATACCAAAGGGAAAAGAGTCAAGTGAAATTGTAGAGAGAAAAGAGTCAAAGATAGAACCACAGGGAAAGCATTCCATAGAGATAAGGAGGAAATGGAACCAATGAAAGATAGGCAAGGGAAAGTAAAAGAGATAATAATGATAAAATCTGATATTAATATAATACTTTATGTGTAGTATCTCATTTGATCTTTACAACTCTGTTGTTTTTGAGAAAACATAGTTGGAAATGCTGAGTGACTTGCCTATTCTGACACAATTAATAAGTGCTAGATGTGAAATACAAACCTAACATTTTATCCACTAAACTATGAAGGTAGGAGAAAAGAAAAGGCATAAGCAAATATACCACCTACTATGTGCCAGGTACTATGTTAAGCACTTTTACAAATATCTCTTTTGATCCACACAACAACCTCTAAGGTGGGTACTATTATTATCCCCAATTTCCGGATGAGGAAACTAAGGCAAACAGAGGTTAAATGGCTTGCCCAGGGTCATACAACATTAAATATCTGAGACTGTATTTAAACTCAGGTCTTCCTGACTTCCTAACAGATCCAACATTCTACATACTCTGCCACCAGCTGCTTCTCTAGAAGAAGCAGGATCTGTAGGGTCAGAGAAGTAAAGAGAGAGGAAAAAGTTTCCAGAAAGAAATGACATTAAAAAAACATACTCTAAGCATCCAGAAAGAAACAAAGAACTACAGTTTGAGAACCAAAGTACTACAATCAAGATCACAGAAGACCTGCCAGCTTCTACATAAATGAAAGGAGATCCTGTAATAGAAGACAAAAGGCAAAAATAGTCTTCCAAACTAAGCACAATCCTATAAGGGGGAAAATTGATTTGTAAAGTAATAGAAGACTTTTAAATAATTCTAATAAAAAGATTTTGAATAGGAACACTGAAAAACAAATACTAGAGTACAAAGAAACCTATAAAAATAAATATCTTTGAGATATTGGAAAGACATTTATAATGATATAGAATGTTGATTCTAAAAGTCGATGGAGAAATAAGTGTCTTTCCAGAACTTTAATCTCTTCAAAATTTGTGAGGGAGTTAAGAAAAAACAGAAGTCTTAGAAGTGGATTGGTTTTGTTCTGTGGATTTTAAGAGGGGAAAGAAGATAAAAGGAATAAACTATTAGGAAGAAGGGGGTGGGATTTGCTATTTCTCATAATTATTCTATCTGCTATTTCTCATAAAAATTTTGTTGTTGTTCAGTTATTTCTACCTCTTCATGACCCCATTTGGGGCTTTCTTAGCAAAGATACTGGAGTGGTTTGCCATTTTTCCAGCTCATTTTAGAGATGAGGGACTTGAGCAAAGTTAAGTGACTTACCCAGGGTCATACAGCTAAGTGTCTAATCCCAGATTAGAACTCAGGAAGATAAGGTTTTTCTAACTTCAGGTTGAGCAGTCTCTCCCCAGCACCAACTATCTGCCCCTTCATAAGAATAAGAATATACACATTAGGAAGAAAGGGTGGAGAAAGTGAACATCAGATAAACCTCTCTCTTATCTGAAAAAAAGGAGGGCTGGACACCCAAATAGAAATACATTAAACTGAATAGAGAAACAAGCCAAGTGGGGACAGAGTAAGTGGCAAGATATCACCCAGGAAGGAAAAGTCAAAAAACAAAACAAACTTCCTGATCTTGAAAGAGTGGCACAATAAGAAAGGAGGAAAAAGAAAAGCAATGAACTAAAATCTAAGGAGATGCCTTAATTTGTCTCCTAGACAACTGGAGAATACCTGAACAAATTGTGATATGAGTGTAATGAAATATTATTGCATTATAAGGAATAACAGCAACAACAACAATTCAGAGAATACTGGATGACTGGAACTAACTCAGAGGAAAGTGATTAGAACCAAGAAAAATTAGAACCTTTATACAAGGACATCAACATTGTAAAGATGAAAAAAATTGTTTTTAATGAAAGCTATAAGAACTCTGATCAATTCCGTGACCAATTATGTCTATAGGGGACCAATATCCTATCTCCTGATGTGGAGGAGATTGACACAAGTTTCAGACACACATTTTAGTTGTGACCATTGTATGACATCATTTTGCTTGACTACACTTATTGTTTCAAAGGTTTTGGTTTTTATTTTCTTTTGTCGGTTTTTAATGGGGACAGAGGATCAAAGGAGAGTAGCAAGCCGTAGCAATGGACAAAAGAGAAGACCAATGGAACATAATGTTAATGTATAGAAGAAAAGAGAAGGAAATACCCAAGCAAAGCAATTTTTAAAGTAACACTAAATTTATCATGTACTTTTTAAAAAGTAAGTAGTATAAAATGGAGATTAACACTTTCAAATAGAATCTTTTTATGTTCTGCTGTGCTCCTTTTTAATTTTATCTTGAGAATTTTTTTTTAAAGAGGAAGTAGTCAACGTTATCAAATGTCACAGGTGTCAAAGACAATGTTATCTGCAAATTTTAAAAAAGGAACATTGAACTTGGCAATCAGGAAGTCCCTGTTGAAATGCAGAGAATAATTTTCATAAGTAAATAAAGATTTCTTGGTTCTTCAATATTTACAAGGAGTGAAGAAGTGAATAAATAATAAAGTGGAAGTACCAAGTTTAGAATATGAATTCAAGAAGTTTGAAGGTAAAGGTGGGTGGAAAATTATTGCATTAGCTACACTGGGGCATTAGTAAAGGTTAATTTGAAAAGAGGGTAAGAGTTTGAGAAGAAAGTGATTCTTACACTAAAAATTTTTATTTGGCATGTTCAAGAAGAGGCAAAAAATCAAGCATTTTGATGCTTTATTAAATTCTGATTTACATCATTCATTTCCGCCAGATTTTGAGTTGCAAATTTTCTCCCCGTTTTTTCCCTACCCACAGCCCCAAAATAGCAGTCCCACAGGATATCCCCTCCTTAAGTCTGCTCTCTCCCATATTTTCTCCCATATCCCTTTCAACTTTTCCAGTGGATCTCTATGCCTCAGTGTCTGTATATCTTATTTCCCAATTACATGTAAGATGGTATTAATAATAGTGTATATATATATGTATACACACACATATACATATATATATATATTTGAATATTTGATTTTAGAACTTTGAATTCCAGATTCATTCCCTTCCTCCCTTGTCACCCACCATTACTGAGAAGATGAGCAGTTCAGTATAGGTTGTACATGCGTGGCTAATGCAAAACAATAACATAGTAGATATATTGTAAAAGATTGACTATATTTCCCTCTCTCCTATCCCACCTTCCACTTGTTCTGTTCTCTACTTTGATCCTGTCCCTTTTCAAAAGTGGGTGCTTCCAACTTCCCCCCGACAAGCCTGCCCTCCTTTCCATCATCCCCCCTCTCATCCCCTTCCCCCACTATTCTCCTGGAGGGTGAGATACCCTATTTAGTGTGTATTTCACTCCCTCCTCGAGCCATATTCAATGGGAATAAGGTTGACCCATTCCCTTTTGCCTTCCTATTTTTCCCCTCAATTATAACCATTTTCCATTGCTTCTTCTGTATGAGATAGTTTATCCCAATCTGTCTCTTCCCATCTCCTCTCATTATATTCCTCTCACCTCTTAATTTCACCTTTTAAGTATCATCCCTTCCTGTTAAATTGGTCCTGTGCCCTCTATGTATACCTGTAAACATATATACACACATTCACATATGTATTCATATGCCCATATGCCCTCATATATATATTTCTAATCCCTTCAACTACTGAGAAAAGTTTCATAAGTTACAATTATTGTTTTTCCATGTAGGAATGTTAATAGTTCGACTTTGATAAGTTCCTTATGATTTATTTTCCCTGTTTACCTTCTCATGGTTCTCTTGCTTCTTGTAGCTGAATGTCAAATTTTCTATTCAACTCTGGTTTTTTCAGCAAGAATGCTTGAAAGTCCTCTATTCCACTGAATGACCATATTTTCCCCTGAAACATGATACTCAGTTTTTCTGAGTAGGTGACTCTTGGTTTTAATCCCAGCTCCTTTGCCCTCCGGAATATCATATTCCAAGCCCTTCGATCCCTCAGTGTAGAAGCTGCCAGATCCTGGGTTATCCTGATTGTGTTTCCACAGTATTCAAATTGTTTCTTCCTGGCTGCTTGTAATATTCTCTCCTTAATTGGGGAATTCTGGAACCTGGCTATAATATTCCTAGGAGTTTTCTTTTTGGGATCTTTTTCAGGAGGTGATCGGTGGATTCTTTCAACCTCTATTTTGCCCTCTGGTTATAAAACATCAAGGCAGTTTTCTTTGAGAACTTCCTGGAGGATGATTTCTAGGTTCTTACTTTGGTCATGGCTTTCAGGTAGTTCAATAATTTTTAATTATCTCTCCTGGATCTATTTTCCAGGTCAGTGGTTTTTCCCATGAGATATTTCACATTGCCTTCTATTCTTTCATTTGTTTGGATCTGTTTAACAGCATCTTGATTTCTCATAAAGTCATTAACTTCCATTTGCTCCAATCTAATTCTGAAGCAATGATTCTCCTCATTGAGCTTTTGAGATTCTTTTTTCCATCTGGCAAATTCGGCTTTTTAAGGCATTCTTCTCCTCATTGCCTTTTTGAGCCTCCTTTGCCATTTGAGTCAGTCTGTTTTTTAAGGTATTATTTTCCTCAGTCAGGCTGTTGGCTCTCATTTCATAATTTTCTTGCATCATTCTCATTTCTCTTCCCAATTTTTGCTCCACTTCTCCTATCTGCTTCTTAAGGTCCTTTATGGCCTGTAACCAGCTTGTATTTTCCTTTGAAGGCTTTGGTGCATGAGTTCTGACTTCACTGTTTTCCTCCTGTTCCATGCTTTGCTCCTTTTTGTCTCCCAAATAGGAGTGTAATGTTGGAATCTTCTGTCTGATTTGTTTCCTTTGCCTGCTCATTTTGCCACTCAATTACTTGACTTTTGGGCTTTTTGCCACAGTAGGACTCTGCCACCAAACAGGGGAACTTTTGTCCCAAATGCTGGGGTTTTCTCAGCTGCTGGAGGTATTAGATGGGTGCCCTCTCTGAGGTCTCCACACGCTCTGGAAAGCTGGACACACACCCCAGGACCTCCACCCTAGACTGCAATTCAGATCCAAGCAGGTTAAAGCAAGAGCAATTTTACCTCAGACTGGTGCTTGGTCCCCCTACACTCTGCAGGCCAGGAGCTGAAGTTGCCACATGGTGCTGGCTGGCTGTGCCCGAATCTCAGTGGCTTCTCACCCCAGGGGTAAAAGCCATGCACTCCCACTTACTGGTCCCAAAGTCCAGACTGCACTGGCCTCTCACTTTGTCCTTCACATCTATGTGTTGATAAATCTGGAAACTGCCACCACTGCTGCTGATCTGGAGTCCCTCTGGCTGGCGGCTGGTCAGGCCCACCCTGGGGCTAAAGCTTCAGTGTGGGTCTGGGCTCAGCTCCCAGAGTGCTGCGCTGGATTCCTGCCAGGATCTCCTCAGTGGGAGGTTAGCTTCTCTGTGTAATTTTGTGGGTTCTGCAGCTCCAAAGTTTGTTTAGAGTCCCCTGTCTCTCCCCAATCTGTCCAAATACCTGTAAAAAATGACTCTAAACAAACTCCAGAGCAGCGGAACCCACAAAATGACAGGGTGAAACAAATTTCCAGCCCAAGACAACCTGAAAGGTTGAGAGGAAGGGTCTGTTGCACCAGTTTGAGAGAGGAGTGCAGTCCAGCACAAATTATCCCAACACAGATCAGGCCCCCCAGCAAACCCAGAGCAGGCCTCAGGAGATTGAATCACTGCGGTGGTTTCCAGACTTCTCAACACACAAATACCAAAGACAAATGCCAAAGACCATAGAAGGTCAGTAGAAAAGGTCTGTTTGACCTGGGAGAGACAGGAACATAATCTGGCTCTAGCCTCAGGGCAATAACACTGGTGGCAGTTGTAGCAGTATTTGCTTCTGGAGCTCTCAGCCCACAGATGTTGTGGGTATAAAGCATTTCATCAGAGGTGGATTGCAGAGATCTCTTAGCTGGCACTAAAACAGGATTCTCTTGCTTTGCCTGTGCTTGGATCCAGGTCACAATCCTAAGTGGCAGTCCTGAGACAAGGAGGAGCAATGGTGTGGCAGAGCTTGTCCTGGTGGTGGACAGGGAATTTTCCTCACAGTTCCAAGGCAGAAAAGAGTGTTTGTGGTCACTCACAGACCACAGCAAAGGCCAAGAGAGAGGTAAATACCACTCCTTTGATCATACAAACTTGGAAGAACTGAAAACTTACAGGACCCTAGAAATATCTTTGAAAACAGCTTCACAAACCCCTAAAGCTTGGAACAGTACACTGTCCACACTGGAAACAGAGACTTACCTTAATGGAGAGTTAAAAAGTCAAGTAATTGGCTGGGAAAATGAGCAAACAGCAGGGGAAAAAATGAAACTATAGAAACTTACTTTGGTGACTAGGAAGATCAAAACATACAACCAGAAGAAGACAACAAAGTCAAAACTCCTACAACAAAAGCCTCTAAGAAAAATTTGAATTGGTCACAGGTTAAGAAGGAGCTCAAAAAGGATTTTGAAAATCAAGTAAGACTAGTAGAGGAAAACTTGGGAAGAGAAATGAGAGTTATGGAAGAAAATAATGAAGAACAAGTTAACAACATGCTAAAGGAAACCCCAAAAGTGCTGAAGAAAATAACACCTTAAAAAATAGATTAACCCAAATGGCAAAACAGGTCCAAAAAGTCAATGAAGAAAAGAATGCCTTAGAAATCAGAATGGGGGGAGGGGGGCGGCTAGGTGGCACAGTGAATAGAGCACTGGCCCTTGAGTCAGGCCTCAGACAAGTAACACAAAACTAGCTGTGTGACCTTGGACAAGTCATTTAACCCCAATTGTACTCCAAAAAAAAAATCAGAATTGACCAAATGGAAAAGGAGATCCAAAAGCTCATTAAAAAAAATAATTTCTTAAAAATTAGAATGGAACAAATAGAAGCTAATGACTTTATGAGAAATCAAAAATTATAAAACAAAACCAAAAGAATGAAAAAATAGAAAAGACAATGTGAAATACCTCATTGGAAAAACAACTGGCCTGAAAAATAGATCCAGGAAATATCATTTTATAATTATTGGACTATTTGAAAGCCATGATCAAAAAAAGAACCTAGTGGTGGCCAGGTGGTTCAGCGAATAAGAGCACCGGCCCCAGTGTCGGGATGACCTGGGGATCAAATCCGGGCTCTGATACTTAGCACCACACCCAGAAATAACTGGCCATGTAACCTTGAGCAAGTTACTTAATGCCAATTGTTTTAAAAAAAGAGCCTAGACATCATCTTTCAAGAAATTATCAAGGAAAACTGCCCTGATATTCTACAATCAGAAGGGAAAATAGAAATTGAAAGAATCCACACTGATCACCTCCTGAAAGAGATCCCAAAAGGAAAACTCCTAGGAATATTGTAGCCAAATTCCAGAGTTCCCAGATCAAGGAGAATATATTGCAGCAGTCAAGAAGACTTGTATTCAGGTATTGTGGAAATATAATCAGAATAACACATGATTTAGCAGTTTCTACATTAAGTGATCAGAGGGCCTAGAATACAATATTACGGAGGTCACAGGAGCTGAGATTAAAATCAGGAATCATCTACCCAGAAAAACTAAGTATAATACTGTAAAGTTAAGCATGAGCAGTTTTCCAGGAGAATGCTACTATGAACAGCTTTTAAGTTTCTGATCACACAGTATAGTGAACATGCTATTTATTCCATAATAAATCAGAGCAAAATATTCACAGAAAGTCAAGGTATATCATTCACAATGTTACAACTTATCACAGAGAATCAAAATACAGCATTCACAACAGCTCATCACTAAAATGTCCACATAGTGTTCACCACAGTAGTCACAAAGTTTTGAACAAAGAACAATCATTTAGTAACTCAATCATTGAATCATCTCAATTATTCAATCATCCTTAAGGAGATTTGCCTCCTGAAGGGACACAAAGAATAATAGTCAAAGTTCTCCACTCATGGGGCATACCAAGTTACAAATCAGTCACTTATTCATTCACTTATTCACTATCCAATCATCAAAAAAATACACAAACCCTACAAACCTTGGTCACTAGTAAATTACAATTTCTTGGTCAGTACACAGTATCCAAGTAAAGTCTTCTTTCGGATTGCCTCGGTGTGGTCTCTCAGATTGCCTGGATCCCCTTCCATGGTTCCAGGTCCTACCTGGATTCACTAAACTGTCACCTGGGTTCAAAGGCAGCCAGCTCCCAGGTCCTTGTCCAGTTCTCCATGCAGGTCCTGCTCCACACTGGAGCTTACAGTGTCCAGGCCATCTCAAATCCTTCACAGTCTTTGTTCCCAGGAAGTCAAGGATTAGCAAAGCCACAAACAGGTTCATACAAAGCACCAGCATCACAATCATGCTTCCTCAGTCTTCAGCAGCCCCAGCTGGCCCTCAGACTCAGCAAAAGCTTCAGGTGGTTCACAGAATCAAAATCACTTCATCCAGGTTCTCCAAATCAAAATCATTCTCTCCAGCCTGGGCTGGGGGGGTGGGGGGGGAGGCAAGGAGCTGCTTTCCTCTTCAGCCTCCCTGGCTTCTCTTCAGCCTCTCTGGCAGCAGCAGCTTCTGCCTCCACAGAGCTTTCTCCAGGAAGATCTGTCTCTCCCTCTCTGGGGCTTTTCCTTATATACACACAGCATTAGCTTCCTGTTTCAGCCAACCCCTTCCTGTTATGTCAGCAACAGGGATTCATACCTTCTATTTCTTTAACAGAGGCTTCATTAATTACTAAGTGCTAAGTGCCTGTTACCTTTGCCAATACAAAGGGCTCTTCAAATTCAAATTACATTACCATTAGGAATACTTAAGGGAGGAAAATGGATATTCAATGAAGTAGACAACTTTCAAGCATTCTTGATGAAAAGGCTAGAGCTGAAAAGAAAATTTGACTTTCAAATACAAGAAGCATGAAAAGGTAAACATGAAAGAGAAATCATAAGGGACTTATTGAAGTTGAACTGTTTACATTCCTACATGGAAAGATGATATTTGTAACTCATGAGACCATTCTCAGTATTAGGGTAGTTGGAGGGAACATATACATACATACATACATACATACATATGTGTCTGTATTATATATCATAATATATATTAATATCATTAATATATATTAAAATATACAATTAATATATTATATATTAGACTTCCTGTCTCTGTGTGTATTATATATTACATATATATTACACACATACATAAACAGAGGGCACAGGGTGAGTTGAATATGAAGGGATGATATCTAAAAAATAAAATTAAGGGGTAAGAGAGGAATATACTAGGAGAAGGAAAAGGGGAGAGTTATAATGGGGTAAATTATCTCACACAAAGGAGGCAAAAAAGTTTTTACAGTGGAGGGGAAGAGGTGGGAGGTGAGAGGGAATGAGTGAATCTTACTCTCATCAGATTTGGCTAAAGGAGGGCATAACATACAAATTCAATTGGGTATTAAAATCTATGTTATCCTACAGGAAAGTGGGGGGGGCATAAGAGAGGTGGGGATGATAGAAAGGAGGGCAAATAGGGGGAGAGAGTAAAAAGAAGGAAACACTTTTGAGGAGGGACAGGATCAAAGGAGAGAACAGAATAAGAGGTGGGACAGGATGGAATGCAGGGAAATATAGTTAGTCTTTCTCAACATGACTGTCATGGAAGTGTTTTGCATGACTACATATGTATAACCTATATCAAAATGCTTGCCTTCTGAATGAGAGTGGGTGGGGAGGGAGGAAGGGAGAGAATATGGAACTCAGAAGTTTTAAAAATGAATGTTAAAAATTGTTTTTACCTGCCACTGGGAAATGATAGACAAGCAATAGTATATAGAAACCCATCTTGCCCTACAGAAAAATAGAAGGGATGGGTGGGGGTGATAAAAAAGGAGGGCAGATTGGGGGAAAAGGTGATCAGAATACATGCCATCTTAGGGTGGGGGAGGGGAGAGATAGGGAGAAAACTTGAAACTCAAAATCTTGTGGAAGTGAATGTTGAAAACTAAAAATTAGTTAATTAATTAAAAATTAGGTTATTTAGTCTCCAATTAAGTCTTTCATTAAATGTAAGTTTTTTTTGGCATTATGATATGAAAAGGATGTATTTAATATTTCTGCTTTTCTACACTTAACTATAAAGTTGTTATGCCCTAATATATGGTCAATTTATATAAAGGTACCATATTCCACTGAGAAAAAGGTATATTCTTTTCCATACCTATTCAATCATCTCCAGATGTCCATCATAGCTAGCTTATCTAAGATTCTATTAATCTTTTTTATTTCTCTTATACTTTTTTTTCATTAGATTGATCTAGCTCTGAAAAAGCTGAAATACTCCACTATTGAAGTTTTGCTATTCATTTCCACCTTTAATTCACTTACCTTTCCCTTTAAAATTTTTGAATGCTATATAATTTGGTGCACGTATGTTTAATAT
The DNA here is from genome assembly GCF_028583685.1 of Petaurus breviceps papuanus. Classification (NCBI taxonomy): domain Eukaryota; kingdom Metazoa; phylum Chordata; class Mammalia; order Diprotodontia; family Petauridae; genus Petaurus; species Petaurus breviceps. The sequence goes on from NW_027187287.1 coordinate 5,914,581, forward strand.
GGTCATTTCTTTATTACATATGGAACCTTTAAACATAATGAAGTTCCCTGCTTATTTCTTTCAATGAAATCTATTTTAGCTTTACCTTTCTCAGAGATTAGGATTGCTACCATTGCTTTTTTTTTATTTTAACTGAATCATAAATTCTATTCTAGCCCTTTATTTTTTCTCTATGTGTGTCTCTCATTTTTTTTTCATTTTTCAAATGCTTTATTAACTTCTGATTTACATCATTAATTTCCATCAAATTTTGAGTTACAAATTTTCTCCCCATTTTTCCCCTACCCACTGCCCCAAAATAGCAGTCCCACAGGACTCCCTCCTCCAATCTGCTCTCTCCCATATCTTCTCCCATACCCCCTTAGACTTTTCCAGTAGGGCATGGTGGATCTCTATGACCCCATGCCTGTATATCTTCTTTCCCAATTACATGTAAGATGGTATTAATAATAGTATATGTGTATATATAATTTTAAACATTTGATTTTAAAACTTTGAATTCCAGATTCATTCCCTTCCTCCCTGTATCAGCAATGCCATATTCACAATGCCTATGGAGATTACAGATATGCTGATATAATTATCCATCACAAAATATGTCATGCTTGCCATATGGGGGAATAAACTAGAAAATTTATTAAGATACCAAAAGACTGAGTCCCAAAACCAGAAAGTGAAAGCCATCAGAGTAGTTATGAC
>NW_027187287.1:5915289-6077502 GCF_028583685.1 Petaurus breviceps papuanus
CCTATGGAGATTACAGATATGCTGATATAATTATCCATCACAAAATATGTCATGCTTGCCATATGGGGGAATAAACTAGAAAATTTATTAAGATACCAAAAAACTGAGTCCCAAAACCAGAAAGTGAAAGCCATCAGAGTAGTTATGACATTGGCACAGGTAGATAAAGTAGAAAGCACCCACATTTTCAAGCCTTTAAAACAGAACAGGCTACCTCAGGCAAAGGTCCTCCTCTCCCCACTCACAGCAACCACCCAGCATCCGGGAAGCGCGCTCCCAGCAGCTCCGGCCCCTGGCAGTCCTCAGCAGGAGTCCTTAGCAGAAATTCTGGCTAACTCAAAAAGGGCTTCGCGCTGCCGCTGCCGCTGCCTCTGCTGCTGCCACCACCAGCCACCGCCACCGCCAGCCACCGCAGGAACTCCAGCTTGGCTTCCGCTTCCTCTTGCTCCGCCCCTTCCTGCTACATCAGCAAGTCCAATGGGGCATGGAAGATCTTTAAATCCCATAACCCTTACACTCCCTTGTCACCCACCCTTACTGGGAAGATAAGCAATTCAGTATAGATTGTACATGTGTAGCTAATGCAAAACATTAACATAGTAGATATATTGTAAAAGACTGACTATATTTCCCTCCCTCCTGTCCCACCACCCACTTGTTCTATTCTCTACTTTGATCCCATCCCTTTTCAAAAGTGAGTGCTTCCAACTTCCCTCCCCTCACAGCCTGCCCTCCCTTCCATCATCCCCCCTCTCATATCCTACCCCCTACTCTCCTGTAGGGTGAGATACCTTATTAAGTGTGTATTTCTTTCCCTCCCTGAGCCAAATTCAGTGAGAATAAGGTTGACCTATTCCCTTTTGCCTTCCTATTCTTCCCCTCCATTGTAAACCTTTACCCTTGCCTCTTCTTTATGAGATAGTTTACCCCATTCTGTCTCTCTCCATGTCCTCTCATCATATTCCTCTCTCACCTCTTAATTTCCCCTTTTAAGTATCATCCCTTCCTATGAAATTGGTCCTGTGCCTATCTATGTATACCAGTAAGCATATATACACACATTCACACATGTATTCATACACCAGTATACCTTCTGATATAGACATATATATAAGATTTCTATTCCCTTCAACTATTTTCATACTGAGAAAAGTTTCATAAGTTACAATTATCATTTTTCCATGTAGGAATGTTAATAGTTCAACTTTGATCAGTGGCTTATGATTTCTTTTCCCTGTTTACCTTCTCAAGCTTCTCTTGCTTCTTGTATCTGGATGTCAAATTTACTATTCAACTCTGATTTTTTTATTAAGAATGCTTGAAAGTCCTCTATTCTATTGAATTACCATATTTTCCCCTGAAACATGATACTCAGTTTTGCTGGGTAGGTGATTCTTGGTTTTAATCCCAGCTCCTCTGCCCTCCAGAATATCCTATTCCAGTACCTTCAATCCCTCAGTGTAGAAGCTGCCAGATCCTATGTTATCCTGATTGTGTTTCCACAATATTTGAATTGAACCTGGCTATAATATTCCTAGGAGTTTTCTTTTTGGGATCTTTTTCAGGAGGTGATTGGTGGATTCTTTCAACCTCTACTTTGCCTTCTGGTTCTAAAACATCAGGGCAATTTTCCTTGAGGATTTCTTGAAGGATGATTTCTAGGTTCTTTTCTTCCCTTTGCTCCAATCTAAATTTGAAGGAATGATTCTCCTCATTGAGCTTTTGAGATTTTTTTTCCATCTGCAAATTCAACTTTTCAAGGCATTCCTCTCCTCATTGCCTTTTTGAGTCTCTTTTGCCAATTGAGTCAGTCTGTTTTTAAGGTATGATTTTCCTCAGTCAGGCTGTTGACTCTCATTTCATAGTTTTCTTGCATTGTTCTCATTTGTCTTCCTGATTTTTCCTCCACTTCTCAACTGCTTCTTAAGGTCCTCTATGGCCTGTAACCAGCTCGTATTTTCCTTTGAAGCTTTTGGTGCAGGAGTTCTAACTTCATTGTCTTCCTCCTTTTCCATGCTTTGCTCCTTTTTTCCCCAAAATAGGAATCTAATGTTGGAATCTTCTGTTTGTTTTGCTTCCTTTGTCTGGTCATGTCGCCCCTCAGTCACTTGACCCCTGGGCTCTTTGCCACAGTAGGACTCTGCCACCAGACAAGGGAGCTTTCATCCCAAACACTGGGGTTTTCTCAGCTGCTGGAGGTATTAGTTGGGTGCCCTCTCTGAGGCCTCCACACATTCTGGCAAGCTGGTCACACACCTCAGGACTTCCACCCTAGACCTCAATCCAGATCCAAGCAGGTTAAAGCAAGAGTGATTACCCCTCAGACCGGTCACTTGGTCCCACTACACTCTGCAGGCCAGGAGCTGATGCTGCAATGTGGCACCTGAGGCATCTCAGCGGCTTCTCACCCTGGGGGCAAAAGCTGACACACTCCCACCTACTGGGTCCCAAAGTCCAGGCTGCACTGACCTCACTTTGTCCTTCCCATCTATGTGTTGATGAATCTGGAAACTGCCACAGATGCTGGTGATCTGGAGTCCCTCCAGCCGGCGGCTGTCAGGCCCACCCTGGGGCTAAAACCTCAACTCCTGAGTGACTGGGCTCGGCTCCCAGAGGGCTGGGCTGGCCGCTTACTGCCGGCCTACCAGGTTGTCCTCAGCAGGAGGTTAGTTTCTCTGTCTCGTTTTGTGGGTTCTGCAACTCCAAATTTTGTTTACAGTCCCCTTTTACATGGATTAGGGAAGGTGGAAGCTGGAGCCCCGCAGAGGTCCTTCTTGATTCCACCATCTTGACTCCACACATGTCTCTCATTTTAAAATCTTTTTCTTGTAAACAATGTATTGTTAGGTTCTGTTTTTTTTTATCCATTTTTCTAGCAGTTTCTGTTTTATGGGTGAGTTCATGCCATTCACATTCAAAGTTATAATTACTAGTTGTTTATTCCCACACAACTAAAAGGCCTCCATCCTATTTTTCCCTCACTGTTTATCCTTCTCTCTCCTTCTCTGTCTCTGTCTCTTCCGCCTTTCTCCCCCCCCCCCCCCCCCCTCTTTCCAATTTTATTTTTTTTTTTTCTTTCCCCCCCCCACAAACCCCCCCCCTTTTTTTTCCCCCCCCCTTTTTCTCCTTTTCCCCCTCTTTCTTTCTTCTCCCCCCCCCCCTTCCCCCCCCCCCCCCAAATCCCTTCTTACAAATCTAATTTATTTCTGGCCATTGCCCCTCTAATAGGCACACTCTTCTAATAGCCCCTCCTTTATCCTATCTGTAAGCCCTCCTATTACTTAATCCACACACACTCCTAAGAATTTCTCCTTTATCCTATCCTTCCTATTCCTCTACAAGTTAAGAAAACGTTTATATCCTATGAAATGTATATGTTATTCCCTCTTTATCTGTGTTCTAATGAGAATAAGGTTCCTACACTACCTGCCCACTCCTCCACTATGAAAGTTCTTTCATTTATGCCTCTTCTTTAAGAGATAATTTGCTCAATTTTACCTCTCCCTACACCATTTTATTTTTTAGGGTCTTCCTATCATAATCAATTCAACCTCAAGCCTCCTATCTATATATACTCTTTCAAACTATCCTGGAAATGATAACTTTCTTAAAAGTTACACATAATGTTTTTTTCCATATAAGAAGTATCAGTTTAACTTTATTAAATCCCTTATAATTAGTTTTTCATATTTACCTTCTTATGTTTCTCCTGATTTTTCTAAGTCAGATTTTCTGTTTAGTCCTGGTCTTTTCTTCAATAACACCTAAAAGTCCTTTAGTTCATTAAATATCCATCTTTTCCCTTGCAAGTCAGCTTAGAAGCTGCTAAATTTTGTGTTATCCTGACTATAACTACACAAATATTTAAATTATTTCTAATTTTTTGTAATATTGTCTCCTTTACCTGGGAGCTTTGAAATTTAGTTATAGTTCCCATGAGTTTTTATTTTGGAATCATTTTCAAGTGGTAATGGGTGGATTTTTCCCTATTTTTGCTTTACAAGAGGATTCTGGGGAAATGGCAGAGTAGGTCAGAAAACTAGGCTGTCCAAAAAAAAAAAAAAAAGACAGGACATCACCTCAAAGTTAATTTAGAGCAAAAGACATAAACAAGAGTTGAAGTAAAGCAACTGTCTTCTTAACACAACTTGAGAAGACCCCAGGGCTAGAGGCTTAGCCTGAGTCAACAAACACCCAGCCCTGGGGGCAACTGGTTTTGGAGGCAGCCTCAGGAACTTTCACTTCATGGACAGTAGGGGGTCAGACAGCTGAGAAGAAGAAGATTGTAGGATCTTCTACTGTAAAGGGACACCAAGCACAGTTGTGCTGACCAGACCCACTCCCAGGCTACAGCTGCAGGGGAGAAAGAGCTAGCATGTACCTGGTGAGTGCAGTAGCAGAGGGGCAAGGACCTGGTGCACCTGCAGAGGAGCAGAATCCTTGGTTTTGGTTCCAAGGTGAAGAGGAGAGTTGAAATTTTCAGTCACTGGAGACACCATGGGGAGTAAGAGCATTTGCAAGATAGCATGGCTGGGGGCCCTGCTGTGGCTTAGGGGTAGAAAGGAGTACCCACGATTGGGCTCCAGGCATAGCTCAGAGAATAACAGTAAAAAGGACCTGAGACCTGGGGCATCATTTCTCTCACACTAGAATCTGATTGCAATAACAAGCTGTTAAAAACAAAAATTTTTTTTAATGAGTAAGCAAAGGAGAAAGAAACCAACCATAGACAGTGACTATGGGGATAGAGAGGAGAAAAAGAGTGTTCACAATCAGAGAAAAATAGTGGAACTTAAAAAGGCACTCCATTTTCAATAAGAAATATCAAATGGTCATAAGCCCCAGAAAACTTCTTGGAAGAACTTTTAAAAGGATTTTAAAAATCAATTTATGAGGAATAGAGGAAAAATTAGGAAACAAAATAAGAACAATTCAAGAAAATTATGAAAAGAAAGTCAACCAACTAAAAAAAAAGAACCAAAAAAATTAAGAAAGCAAACAATACCTTAAAAACTAGAATTGGGCAAGAGGAAGCTAATGAAATCATAAAACACCAAGAAATAATTTTTAAAAATCAAAAGATTGAAAAAATGAAAGCAAATATGAAACATCTCATCTGATATGGAGAACAGATCAAGGAAAGACAATATAGGAGTAGTTGGACTGCCTGAAAGTTACAATAAAAAAAAATCTTGCTACAGTATTACAAGAAGTTGTTAGGGAAAATTGCCCTGAAGTTCTAGAACAAGAAAGTAATGTAGAAATAGAAAAACAAAAACAAAACAAAATGCTGATCACCATCTGAAAGAGATCCTAGGAGGAAAATTTATAGGAATATCACAGGCAAGTTTCAAATCTCCCAAGTTAAGGAGAAAATATTACAAGCAACAAGAAAAAATTATTTAAATATCACAGAACTATGATAAGAATTACACAAGATTTAGCAGCTTCTATTTTGAAGGGCCATAGGTCTTGGAACACTATATTTCATAGAGCAAAACAGCTGGGGTTATGAACTACCAAGGGTAATAACCACATAAGTTAAGTACAACTCCTGAGTGAAAAAAAAATGGATTTTTAATGAACTGAAAGACTTTTAAGTATTTGTGACAAAAATAGGAAAACTTAATGGAAAATTCAACATATAAGATCCAGGAGAAATATAAGGTAAACATTAAGGTACTCAATAAGGTCTAACTGTTTACTTCTTACATGCAATAATGTTAACAGTACTCTTATGACTGTCATCATTATTTGGATAGTTTAAAAGAAAGTCTTGGAATGAGCTGTGTATGATGGGGTGATTCTAAAAAGTAAAACTGCATAGGGAGAAATAAAAAGAAGAAATTATCTCATACAAATGAGGCATGAAATGAAGGATTGATGCAGAAGACATAAGTTAGGGTACAGTTGGTAATGGGTTAAAGAGAAAACAGCATATACATCTAGAAGCATATAAAGTCTTCTAAGTTTAGAAAGAAATAAGAGGGTGAGGGGATAGGATAAGGGAGGGATTTTTAGAAAGGCAAATAGATTAATAATTAGGTGAGGGAGAGGATAAGCAAGGGACTATTGGAGAGGTATGTAGGTTAAGGAATAGGTAAAAGTGAATTAAGTGAGTGAGGAAGGATAGGGTAAATAGAGTGAGAAGGATAGTGAGGAGAATAGGATGGAGGGAAATGCACAAGTAATTACAACTTTGAATGTGAATGAAATGAACTTACCCATAAAATAGAAACTGATAGCAGAATGGATTAAAAACTGGAATTAAATAATATATCACTTTCAAGAAACAATAAAAATTAGAGATAAACAGAGTTAAAGGGCTTTTTTATTATGAAAAAAAAAGCAGAGGTAGTAAACATAATCTCAGACAAAATAAAAGCTAAAATAGATTTACCTAAAAGAGAAAAATAGGGAAACTACACTACGTGTCAATGATATCATTTAATATTGCTTAGGTCTCATTTCTCAAATATATAAAGAACTTTGTCAAATTTGTAAGAATGCAAATCACGCCCCAATTGATAAATGGTCAAAGGATATGAACAGGCAATTTTTCAACAAAGAAATCAAAACTATATATAATCATATAAAAAAATATTATAAATCATCATTGATTAGAAAACAGCAAATTAAAACAACTGTGAGATATCATCTTACATCTATCAGATTGGCTAAATGATAGATGCCCTTAAAATCAGGAATGATTAAACAAGATGCATGCATATGATTGCTATGGAATACTACTGGTATATAAGAAATGATGATCTGGTTGATTTAGAAAAATATGGAAAGGCTAGGATCTATGGAGGAAGATGCTACCCACCTCCAGAGAAAGAACTGACAAACAGAAATATGCATAACATGGTCTTACATATATGCACATGTATGTATATGTGTGTATGTTTATAGATGTGCATGTGTGTGTATTTGCATTTAATATGTAGGGCAGGGAGGTGGGGAAAGAGATAAAATAAAATAAAAATTACACAGAAGAGAACAAAAGAAAATCTAGAAGGAAGAACAGAAAAGCTGGGTAGCTTTGAAAACAATGTGTAGTATTTATTACATAGGTTTTCTTGAAATGAAAATGTATTGTTTTGTATTGAATCTTCTCATATTCTGCTGTGTACATGAAAAGGTTTTGTTTTCTTTTTCTCATTTTGTATTTGCTTAAAATGAATAAAAACATTTTAAAAATTCTATTTTACCCTCTAGTTCTTGAACTTCAGGGCAATTTTCCTAAATAATTTATTGAAGTATATATATATATAGTGTCTAGACTTTTTTTTTATTGTAACTTTCAGGTAGTCTAACAATTCCTATATTATCTCTCCTCAATATTTTTTCCAAATCAGTTGTTTTTCTAATGATATGTTTCATGTTCTCTTCTATTTTTTCATTCTTTTGATTTTTTTTTCATTATTTCTTGATGTCTTGATGCCCAATTCAAAGTTTTAAGGATTTATCTTCTTTGGTAAATTTTTTTTAATCTCTTTTTCCATTTGGTTGACTTTCTTTTCATAATTTTCTTGCTTTTCCTGCATTATTCTTATTTATTTTCCAATTTTTTTCTCAACCTCTCTTATTTGGTTTTTAAATCCTTTTAAATTTCTTTAAGAACTCTTTTGGGGCTTATTTTACATTTTTCTTTAAAGCTTTACAAGAAGCTGCTTTGTCTTCTGAGTTTGAACTTGTGATCTTCTCTATCACTAGAGAAGCTCTCTAAGGGCAGGTTCTTTTTGTTTTTTACTTATTTTTAATGGCCTCTTTCTTGACTGTTAACTTTATGTTAACATCAAGCTCTGCTCCCAATGTGTGGAGGATAATGTCTCAGACTTCAGATTTTTTGTGCTTTTATTTTCTGAGCTCTATCTGGGGGCATGGGGGTGGAGGAGAGGGTGTATGTGGCATGGGAGAGTCTTTGGCCTCTTTGTTCTTCCAATATTCTATAATCCAAGACCAGGTATGGTCATTGCTATGGTTCAAACCTTGATCTATAAGTGATTCCAAGTACTCTCTGTCCCTGAGCTGATACCAGGTCTCCTAGCACTACTGCCACTGCAAATGTTCTTGTTCCCTGTGGTCCTTAAGGTGGACAAAAGCATCAGTTCACCCCTCTTCCCTAGAACTGAAACAGGGATTACACTCTCCTGCAAGTGACCACAACCAGCTGGGCCCCCACCTCTCTGTGACCACCCCTACCAGTATGTACTCTCTCTTCCTCACTCATCCACAGCCTGGGGCCCTGTCTGGTCAGTATGCATGGGACACCACATCCAGCACCAGTGGGGGGTCCCCACAATCTCACCTGATCAGCAACCCAACCCCCATACTGTCTGCAGGCCAAAAGCTCTTGAAACCAACACAGCTGACCCCAGAGGTTTGAAAGGGTAGGTTGGTGCCATTTGTGAAGGATTTTAAAAGTAAAATGGAGGAGTTTATATTTGATTCTAGAAGAAATAGAGTCACTAGACATTACTAAACTGGGAGGTAATATGGTTAAACCTGCACTTTAGGGAAATCATTTTGTCATCTGTCTAGATGAACTGGAGAGGGAAAGGATTAATCATAGAAAAGTTCTTGCAAAAGTCCAATTGAGAGATGATAAGGGCCTGAACTAGGGTAGTAGCTGTGTGAATAGATGGAAGAGGATGGTTGTGAGAGATTTTATAACTATAAAAACAAGATTTAGCAATTTACATGAAGTTAAGGAGAGTAAGGAGTTAAAGATAATACCAAGGTTGCAAACCTAGACAAACATGGCGAGGAGGGTGATGCCTTTGACAGAAATAGAGAAGTTTGAAATTGTATATATTTGGGAGGAAAGATAATGAATTCAGTTTTTAATTTTGTTGAGTTTGAGATACCCAAGGGATATCTAATTAGAAATATGCATTAAATAATTTGAGATGCACAACAGGAATTTAGGACAGAGAGTGAGACTATTCATACAAATACACACATATATATGTATGTTTATGCATATACAGACATTTATATCTTATTTGAACAAAGAACATAATTAAACCCATAAAATGATGAGATTTTTTATGAGAGCACTGAATGAGAAAGTATAAAGAGAGAATAGAATGGGGCCTAGGACAAACATATGGGGGTCTTGATATGGAGAACTAGCAACAGATATTGTGGAGTGGTCATAGAGATAGAAGGAAAACTGAGACATCAGTGTCAACAAAAATTCAGAGGAGAAAGAGTATAGAAGAGAAGATCCCTAACATTAAACCAGGTCTGTAAACACAGAGCTGGTTATCAAAATGGTTATGATCAAAGTACTTCATTATCAGTTTTAATATTGGGGACATGGTCTGAAGAAGAGAATACTCCATCTCTGGATGTTTTCCAGTGGAGGTTAAATAACCACTTGTTGGAGAAGAAGTGAGGATAAGTGGGTAAGAATGTGACTGCAAGAATTTTGGAACAGAGTGAGTTTTCTCATATAATAATAATATATAATATAATGATAATCCTTAATAAAAGGATTTGTTCTGTGAAGTTTGGATTCAGTCAAAGGACTGCACTTGAAGAACTAGAGGGCCACATGTGACCTCAAGGCCACAGGTTCCCCATCCCTGTCTTAGATCCTTTATTCAGGGAGATAGATGTGGAGAATAGTAAAATACCAAGCAACAATGCAAAACAGTTAGTTTAGAGGGAGAGATGATCTATTAAGTGTGGTCTTCTCTAGAGCCAGATAGACTTAGTGGGCTAGGTAAGTGTGGCCTAAGCCATCAATCAAGTTGGCTTAGCCCTAGCATTGGAGTTCCAAAACTGAGTATATTAATTTCTTGAGAAACTTAGGGCATGGTATTGAGAGAAATGAACCAGCTGAAGAGAATCAGGCAGCAGAAGTAGAATGTATTATAAGATGGCCTGGGTGAACATCTGTATGGCATGTAAAATATGGTCTGGGTTGAGACTGACTAGCTACAGTGATCTAGGGAACTTCTCTAACTATTTCTTCCTCTGTTCCTCACCTTCCTATGTCCTAGCCACGTGCCTTTAACAACAATATTCCTGACTTCTATCATCATGGATTTAGTTGAAAACAATTCAGTAGGGAATTTGGTTCAAATCCTTCTGGATATAAGATGTTTGTTTGTATTTATGCTGTATATTTACAGGTTTCAAGCTTTCCCTAGCTGATCTTTGCAAGAGACCACAAAAAGTTTTGGCCCAGGGGAAAAATTTGCCTTTAGGGTATTTTGCGTACTCTTAATTAGGTTTGATTCTAGATTGTTGGCTTTGAGCTCAGGAAGACCTAGGTTTCAGTTTTGCTTTTGATGTACACTGGCTGCATGGCCCAATACAAGTTACCCTCTGAGTACTCCAGTCAAACCTCTAAGACTATAAATTGCAGATGAGCTGCCAACCTAGATTCATAGATGGAGTTTCTATACCCAGTTCTCTAGAGTAATTAAACCATAGGTCCAGTCCTTATCCTAACTACAGTGTAGTCTAGGAAACTTTTCACTCACTCAATCATTGAGTCATTTCTTCCATTATTCCTCACTTTCCCATGTTCTAGCCATGTGTCTTTTGTTAAAGGCATAATATTCTTGATTCCTATCCCTATCATTATCATTATACTGGTTATTTAATCTATTATTTTGATCCAGACCTCTTATTTTATTGGTATAAGGAACTCCTGAAGTGGAAATTACTGTCACTAATACAAGCTAGTGACTATTCTGCAACTTATAGTCTTAGGGAGTTACCTAGGGTACTCAGAAGTTAAGTAAATTGCTCATAATCACACAGGTAGTTTGTATGTTAGGGGTAGGATTAGACCCCAGGTCTTTGTGTCTCCAAACTGGACCTCTATACACTATGCTACACTGCTTCTCTAGCTGTTGCTGTTAAATTATCTCAGTCATGTCAATGCTTCATGAGTCCTTTTAGGGCTTTCCCAGCAAAAGTGGCTTGCCATTTCCTTCTCTAGTTCATTTTACAGATGAGGAAACTGAGGTAAAGAAAGTTAAGTGACTTTCTCTGGTTCACATAGCTAGTAAATGTCTGAGGCCAGATTCTGAACTCAGGAAGATGATTCCTCTTGACTCCAAGCCCAGCACTCTATCCACTGTGCTACCTAGCCTCCTTTGCCTCTCTAGAGAGATAGTTATATTTCGCTCATCCATCCATCCATCCATCCATCCATCCATCCATCCATCCATCCATCCATCCATCCATCCATTCATTTCCATATAGAACTAGTAATAATAGACATCTGGTACATGAATAGGGCACATCTGACAGTATTACCTTACACTTTTAGTTTCCCCATATAGAAGCTAGGGAGTCTGCTTCTAGGAGAGTAGTGATGGCATGTGTACCATGCATATATATTATGTAACTAGTTCTTATCCGCTTATCATCCACATGATAGATAGAAACCTCTTTGACTGAAGTTGTAGAACAGCCTCAATCATTTTCTTTCTGGCTGCTCTGCTATTGATCTGAATCCTTTTGCTAGTAGTCTTGTGAGAGAAAATACTGTAAGAGGAGAAATCTTGGGCCCTATAATGCCAAGGAAAGGCAACTTCCCAAGGTTCAAAATACCAGCATAGCTGCTCTCCATTTTATTCAGTGACAAATTAAGAACAGAGAAAATCAAAATATATCACAATTCAAAATACAGCATTCACCAAGTGTAATTCAATAATTTCCAAGTACTACTCCACCCCTGGCCAGTACATTCATTTAGTCAATCACAAAGCCCCTCTTCTCAAATGGAGATTAGTTTCCAATCATAAACAAAGTACATTCATTTGGTCAGTCACAGAGCACCAAAAAAAAAAAAGTCAAAAGTTCCCCACCCCTGGATCACAACTGAATAGGCCATCTACCCCAGAGTTACAACAAGCTTAAGATATTGTCACAGCATTTAATACCCAAAGATGTCTTTTCTTCATCTTGATCCAAGGCAAGTTCTCAGCAATCTCTGTTCCTGGGGAGACAAAGCTTAACAAGGCCACAAGATATGTTGCCAGTGTCCTCATTAATTCATTCTCTGTCTGCAGAACAGTCCTAGGACCCCTAAAAACATCAGCAAGACCCTCTTCCAGGATCTCTGTAAACATCCAAGAAAATCCTTCTTCAGGGCTTCTGAACCAACAGCAAGGTTGTCTGAAGAACATTCTCAGGAGCTCTGAACCAACAGCAAGGTTCTAGGACCTCTGCAACAACAGCACTATCCTTTACCAGTGGACACAATTCACTCTCTGTCTGCAGAACAGTATCAGGAGCTCTGAACCAACAGCAAGGTTCCAGAACTTCTGCAACAACATCATTGTCCTTCACCAATGGATGAATCTGGCAAAACAATATCAAAACAGACAGACAAAGTACTGGCATCACAGCCATATCTCCTCAGTCCTTGGCACCTATGGGTTGAGTCAGCTCTCAAAAGTCCTGGGCAGCTTGAACTGGCCCTCAGCAATCCTCTCGTCTCTCTGCCTCCACGATGCTGCTTCCAAAAAATTCTTCTGCCTCTCTCTCTGCTTGTGCTTCTCTAAATCCACATCACCAGCTCCTCCAAGTTCAGCCCTCTCTTTCCATGTCAACGAGTCCATCCTACAGGTGGGATTCACAAGCTCTGGGTTTTAACACTCAACCAAGCCAATACAGGGGATCTTTAAATTCCATTGCTATTACAGGCCCTCTCCACTGATGGGGGGACGGGATCCCAATAGGTTCAGCAGGAATTATGATCTTATCTAAGACCAGAAAACCTGCAATATCATCTGGAAAGAATTCAAGGTCTCAGGCTTAATTGGAGTGAGAGTTGTAGAAGTTTATTGTTAGGCTTCTATGAGAAGTGGGGAAAGAGTCCTTTAGGGGACCTGCAAGTGAGAGGGATACATGCTTTTACCTTTAAAGGGTAGGGCTGCCATTGTCAGGGCTGACCAGATGGGAGGGGCCTCAGTGCATAGACAAAGGTCAGAGCTGACCAAGAGGAGCATGCGAATAGATAGTTTAGATAAGATTTGGGCCAGGTTGAAGGAGACAAAAGGCAAGGACAAAGGAGGGTGTGGGCAAGGCCCAGAAGAAATGATGAGATTAAGTAAGAACAAAGGGGTCACAGGGTGTTGCCTAGGTGGAGTGTGGGATAGGGAGAAGGGGCAGAACTCAAGGATGGGAAAGGACAAATTGCAGTTACAACTGAACAGACTGGTTTTACAAGTTGGTTTCACAAATTGATCTAGACCCCAGGTACCCCATTATCCACCAAGGTCAAAAGTTCTTTGCCTTCCTTTTTTTAATAATTCTATTTTAAGTATGAGTTTGAAAAGGTCAAAAGAGTTGAATCATGGCACTCCAAAATCCAGATTCTTCAGTTGGCCTGGCATCAGTGGCCCCAAGGGACAAGGAGTTACCTTCCTAAATGACTTTTGGGACACAAAACATAGATAGATGCAACAAGAATTTATCTGGAAATTAGGTCACAGCTGAACAAGAACATAGAACCAAAGTTATGCAGGAACCAAGGCTATGTAGACACTAGATTAGCTAAGTCTGAGCCCACAGTCCCCAGGGACCAATGTGAGGTAGGATGTATATTGGAGGTAATGGGAGGAAATGTGCCTGTGTTTGTTCTTGCTATATTTTCAAAGTTGATATGTCTTTGTTAATGATACTAAACGAAACTGGGCCATCAGTCACAACTTGTAATCATGCTAAACTCCATCATACCCCCCAGGAAAACTCTTCATTTGGAAACATCATCATCAGCTTTGGTACTCATGCCCTATCAGCACCCTCAGTAACTTCTTCCTTCCTGTTTGGGGAGCTTGAGAGTGAAGCAAAGAACTCCTGTTGCTGAGGTATGGACTCTGGGAGCCCCCTCCAGCTCTCCTTTGAGTCCTTGAGGTACAGGCTCTGGGAACCCCTGTTGGACTCTGATTAAATCATCCCATTTTATGAGGCATTTGCATGAGGCCATAAGCCTTACATTGTGGCTAAGCCCAAACCCTCTGTTACTAGACTTCCCACCCTTGAGCCTATCAATATACCAATCTACCCTTGAACTATCCTAGCCCACCACTGTCTGCAGTCTCCAGGTAGCCTCCAGCAACTTCCCATCCTTATCACTCATTGACCTCATTAACTCCTCCTGAAAACCCTCCCCCAACTCCTACTCTAGATCACCCCTAAATTCCTCCCACAACCTTCTATATATAAGACCCCATCTTATCTTCATATTTGTGAGAGCACCATAGAATAGTGAGAGCGCCATAGAATGACCTAGTACAGACTTACTCTATGTCCAATACAAGTGAACTTTTAATAAACTTTACTTTTCTTTGGCTGAGAGAACACTGCAGGACCTGGCTTGTTCGTATTTTGGGGTCTCCAGAGCAACTCTAACCCTCTTTATGGGTAACCTCTTCACTGTTAAAGCCTCCATTTAAACAGGGCTCCTAGGTCAATCATCAGTTCATTTCCTACCAGTTTGCACTTCTTGTACACAAAGGGTCCCTCCTACCACCCCCCACCCTATTCATGCCAAGGACATTCTTTCCCAGCCCTTGCTCCAACTTTTCAGCTTCCGTTTTTGTGTTGTCTTTCTCCATTAGATTATAAGCCCCTCCAGGGCAAAAACTATCTTTTGTACCTCAACCCTTAGCACAGTGCCTTACATATAGTAGGCACTTAATAAATGTTTATTGCCTGACATTGATGGAGTACAAGCTCTGGGAAACCCCTTGAACTCTTATTGAATCTTCCCACTGGATGAGGCATTTGCCTGAGGTCATAAGCCTTTCATTATAGCTAGGTCCAAATCTTTCTTACTCTTAACCTAGCCTAATCCTCCATTGTCCAGCTACTTCCCACCTTGGATCCTATCAAAATATCTATGCCCAAATCTGTTACCCTTAAACTAGCCTACCGGTAGCCCTCCATCGTCTGTCCTCTCCAGGTAGTCTCCAGCTATTTCCCACCCTTAGTTTCATTATTGGAGTCTAACCTTAAGACCCTCCCCAAACTCCTCCTCTAGACCACCCCTAGAACCCTCCCACAATCTTTCTGTATATAAACTCCATCTTGCCTCCATGAGGTGACCCAAAATTATCTAGCATAGACTCAGTCTGTGTCAGAATGTTCTGGCCTACTTGACAATAAAAGTGTCACAAATGTTTAGGCTCCTTAAGTGTGTACCCATTATGGCAAATCTTTAATAAACTTTGTTTTACTTTGGCTGAGAGAAGGCTTAAGTCAAATTTATTCAGCAGGAATCAGAATGTCAGTATTTTGGGGTCTTGAGCACCTCTAAACCCCAAACTTCAACACTGAGTATCTAAAAAAAAAAAGTACAATTTAAAAGAAACAAAACAAGAGGAAACTTCAGGTTTCTCGTGGGAGTGTGGAATGATTTGTGAATATTATGAAATTTAAGAAACACAAAATCTTTTTTGGGTCCAGGAAAGGGTAATTTAGAGTGCAAGCTCAAGTGTAATTGGTGGGGGTTCTGCAGTATTGACCTGAAACTAAGGTCTCAAATCTTTCATATAGTTTATAGAAAGGGATTGGTTTTACAAACTCAGTTGACTAAGAACTAACTTAGTTCTTAGTCTGGTCTCCATTCCCTGGTCAATGAATTGCCTGGGGCTAAACAGATATTGTCACTTCCAGCCTCTGATTATTTTATAGGTCTCCCAGACTCTCCCCTCCAGAGATTGTCAAGCTTTCTTTATGGACTTTTGCTTGCTATGTAAAACAACATGCCTTGTGAAACTGTGATGCCTAACCTCTCCTACCTGCAACCTCATCATTCTCTCTGCTTTAGCACCTTATATAAATAAACTGATAAGGGTTCCTAAGGGTTAAATATAGTATTAAGGCCCCAATTACCCTCTAAAAAGCAAAAAAAAAAAATTAGTATCAAGGGTTGCTTTTCCAGTACTTTATGAAGCCCCTAGTTTACTCTCTACCTGAAGGTGCCCTAGTCTCTTCCCTTACCTTAAAATACCATAAAACTTCCCCCATATCCTAGACCATAAAATTCCTTGTCTCGCCCCATCCTAAGTCATAAAATTTCCTGTCTCCCTTATCTTGTGTCATCTATCTTCCTCATCTTGTCCCAAAATCTCCAACCTCCATTAGAAACATAAAAATTACATCATCATGTTACAGATTATATAGTTGTCTGCTCTTTTTCCTGTGTCATTGCCTTTGTTTAATTCCTTGCTAAATCTTCAGGCCTGTATGCTTTTGCATCAATAAAGCTCCCATTGGCTAGAGACAATCTAAGTGAATTCTTTCAAATCCAAACCGGTTCTCCCAACTCTGACCTCAACAAAATCCTGTTCCCAGCTCCTTCCTGGGGTACCCCAGCACTTTCTGTGTGGTCCTCCCGAGCTGCAACTCACTTGCCCCAATTAAAGACCTCCACTTTGTTGTTTTTATTAAAATTCATGTTGACAGCTTATGTCTACTCATTTAGTAGCTTGGTCCTCAAAAAAATTTTGAGCTTGTAATTGGTGAAATTCACTTTTTCATGGATACAGTGTTTTTATGTACATTCATCTCTTCTGTTTCATAAAGGAAGAAAGCTCAATCTAGGTTCCAAAGCATTCCTCATACATTAAAAATTCCAATAAGGCCAAGGGAAAAAAAGATAAATAGCTAGGCAGTATGATAGATAAGAACCCTAGACCTCAGCAAGACCTAAGTTCAAATTCAGCCTCAGACACTTACTAGTTGTGCGACCTTGGGCAAGTTACTTAACCCTTTTGCCTTGTAAAATGTTGATAATAGCACCTAACTCACAGGGTTGCTATGAGGATCAAATGATATTTGGAAAAAGGACTTAGCATAATGCCTCCTTGAACATAGTAGGCACAATATAAATGCTTATTTTTTGCCAACAGTACCCCTTCCCTTTCTCTTCCCCTTACTCAAAACATTGAAAGGCCCTGGGGAGGCAGGTTGGTTTGTAGATGAACCTCTACTGTTATTTTTCACAAGAAAAATGTTGAAGAAAATGTTAAGAGTTGGTTGTGGGTAGGTGATTTTGAGGTTGTCTCATTGGGGAAAGTTGGTAAACATTTATTTAAGCACTTATTATGTGCCAGGCTGCTGCTAATTACTCTGGTGCTAAGCACCAAATGAAAAATGATACACGATGAGAATTTGTGCCCAAGAACTATTTGTAAAGCATATTGACTTCTATTTAAATGTGTCTAAAATGCTCCACTAAGATCCTTTGCAAAAGATTTTAAGGCAGCATTACAAAGAACCACTTCTGCTGCTTAGTCTAGCTGTAACTATGAGGTGACTCCGAAGAGGCAAGTTTAAATGGTTGAGTGTTTTGATAATTGGAAAGTCAATATAAACTTGTATTTTTTTCACAATAAAATGAAGGTCTTTAGAATTTTTTTTAATGCTTTTTAATTCATTAATTTCCCTCTCCAAATACCCACAACCTCTTTCATTACCAGCATTCTAATGCTCCCTTTCCAAACTCTGATTCTGGAAATTTCTTCCGGCTTTTCTCAAGTGTCTTTCTATTCAAGTCCTCTCAGAATCCTTGAGGACACCTCCACCTGATCTGTGACAGGCTCTTCAGTGTTTTTAGAGTTTTTCTCTCCACCACCTCTGCTAACAAATTCCTTTGGAAGTCTGCCTGTCAGGTAAGTCACTCTTTACAGTGAAGTCACCACTCTCATTCTGATACCTTGAGTTTGGTAAGTTCAAGGCCTAAGGTTCCAATATCCTTTCCCAAACCTGTATGGGAAATCTGGATTCTGGGGAGCTTCAACCTTCCCAATCTCTCCCTTGGGGAGAATTAAGGATCTTATAGAACTGAAAGCCCTTTTCCCATTTCTGTGACCTTTTCCCCAGGTTTTTTTTCCTCATTTCTCCTCTCATTTTCCCAGCACTCCCTCTTTTCCCTTCATGTCATTTTCTCTCTTTCCTGCCCTTGTGTTCTATATTCCTCCATTCATTTTCTCCCTTCTCTCTTGCCACTTTTTCCCCATCACCCCTAAGTTATTCTTCAAACCCCCATCCTTCTCCAGAACAGAGACAAGAGCTTTTCAAATGACAATCTTTATTTTATTCTGGAAAATAATTAGGCAACTTCAATTTTCTTCCATGAAGTTGAGTCAGGCAAGAAAGAAAAATATAAATGACCAAATTCCTCATCCAACCACCATCACTATCCTCATCTTCCAAAAAATAAAGGAGTTGGAGGTAAGGGAGGGCACACCCTCCCTTATCTGTATTGGGAATACAATTACACAAGTGGAGAGAGAAGAGGGGCTAGCTGCTAATGGCAATAACCATACTTGCTCCTCAGTATTCCACCACTGGGGAAGAGAGAAAACAGAAAAGTCACACATTCAGAGAGAAAGCAACCCACAAAATCAACAAGGGAGCTGAACCTAGGTGAAAATGGAAGTAGCACAGAGGACAAGACTCTTCCACTCTTCCGTCATCCACTTGAAGCTACACCCTCCTACAGAATCGAGGAAAAATTGGGTTCAGAGAGGCTGCCACCTTGAATAGTTTCCTCAACATCAACTGAAGACTCTCTCAACCTGAAGTCCACCCCATAATCTCCCCATAGTCCTGAGAATGGAGAACTGAAGAGATTTTACTTTTCCTCATTCAACTTTTCTTTCTAATATTGGGGATTACTAAATTTCAGAGGGAATTGGAAAATGAGACAACAGATGTAAAAAAAGAATAAAGAAAAACAAATGTGTATATATATATATATATATACACATATGAAAAGTTATACAGATAAGCATGTATGACACACTGCACACAAAGGAGAAATAAAGAGAATGAGACAGGATAAAGGTCAAAGGGGATTAAGAAGTACAAACACCTAAAATTTAGTAATGTGTTCCCTGGCTCCCCTTTGGTATGTTCTTATTTTGGCCACAAGCACATAGATGTCCCCAATCCAAGACCTTAAAAAAAGAGATGGATTAAGTGGGAGCAACAGGGGTGAGGATCATAATGTCATAGACTTACAGCTAGGAGGGCTGTTAAAGGGCAACTAGTCCAACTTCTTCAATTAACAGATGAGGAAACTGAGACCCAGAAGAGGGGAAGTACACCCTAGCTAGAAGGGACAGTAGTAGAGGGGGAAAATCAAGCCAGCACATAATAAAGAAGTCCCAATGAGAGAAAAATCTCTGAAAATTATAACTTGCTTAAGATTTTCATGAGAAAACCAGAACTATATAATGGAAAGACTAGGTCTCCTAGCTTCTGTAGGGCAGGGGGCTAAATTTTTTTCTCTATCTTACAAAACTCCTCTCCTGCCCAGAGCCCCAGCATTCCCCAATAAAGCTTTCCTATTGCTGACAGGATCTCCCATTGTGACAGTATCTCACACTCTTGGCCCAGGTAGAGAATATGCACTCGAATGCCACTTGGAAAAAGAAAAAAAAAACTGATAAAAAAAAAGCCACACACAAAAAAAAAACCAATGCAGCTTATAGACAAGACTCTCCAATTCTTCCTGTAGAGGACCGGAGAGTGGGTGCCACTGCTAACTCCAGCTAGGGTCATAACCAGTCCAGTCTTGTGGAGGTGCCAAGTATACCCGGCGGCCCCGGAACAGAAAACTGACAATGCCCCGATAGCCAGCTCGGGGAACACCTGACTTGAGATCATCCATAACACCTAGAGCCTTAGCAAAAGCTCTAAAGCTGTCCCGTCCTCTGTACTGTACCCGAACCTCCCCTAATTCCTGTTTCTGGTTGCCTTTTAGCTCCTCCACTTGCACCTGGGGGGCAGCATAGACTCGGGCAGAAAAGTCCTGATCATAGGCTTCACGTTTCAGATAGGACAGGTCCAACTGAGTGAAGGGCACAAAACCTTGGTTCAACTTGATGAACTTGAGGTGCTGGTCAAAGAACTGTCCTTGGCTCACCCCCTTTCGACCAAAGGTCATCGTCCGAGAGATCTCTGGTCTTAAGCAAGCTCTATCCCGACGCTGTTCTGGCTGCCGCATCCAGTCATCCCAAAAGGCCTTTGGCCACTTAGGCTCTAGCTCATCCCATAGCTCAGCCAGCAGCAGCCACCCCAGGCCTGGGAAAAAGTCTGTTCGATAGAGAAGATCAGGCCTTGTGGCATCCACCATCTGCTCCTTGCCATTGTCATTCCAAGCTGAAACACACCATAGTGATGGATCAGTCCTCAGAAGTGGGTATGTTGCTTGAAAGTATTCAAAGAAGTCTGGAGCCACTTCCAGGTCATCCTCCACCACCACAGCTGCCTGATACTTGAAGGTATGGAAGATTTGGCTCAAGGCCCAACGGTAATGACGGGCAATTTTATAATAGCCCTGGAATTTTCGGTGCTCATTTGGGACAGATATACTGCTAAGGTCAGGTTGTTTAATGTGCATGATGGCATTGCCGTATGATGCAATGACCTGGGCTGTTGCCTTGTGTCCACAGTCCTGACTCACAATAATGGGAAAACGCCCAGCTGATGGCCTGTAGTGGAGAAGCTTATCTAGGCAACGACGGACTGTGCTGCGATCACAAGCAATGACTAAAATGGGGAGAACAGAAGTTGTAGGGGCTAGGGTTGGGTGGGAGATAGCAGGAGGGCCTGCAGTAGCTGCCTGTTGTCTCCGATTCCACAACACACTGTGCTTCTGAATCTGTTGTAGCAGCCCCTGCTGTCGCTCTAACTCTATCTCAGCCTCCTGGGCCAGACGGATCACTCGTCGGGTAAGGCCAGCAGGGTCATCAGCAAAGGGGTCCTCAGATGATGGGCCACTAGGCAAGGGTCGGGCCCAGAAGAAGAAGAGGAGCAGGGCGTTCCAGGCCACAAAAAGAATCGCACCCCAAAGCACCAGCCCTGCAGACTGCTTCTTCAGCATCCTGACCCCTCACAAGAGGGGTTAGAAGAAGTTGCTGCAGAAGGGACTGGAGGGCGGGGGGCAGATGATGTGGGAGAAGAGGGGTAAAGCAGGGTAGGAAGCACCTTTTATCCCTTTTGCTCAGCCCCCTGTTCTGGTGTCTTAAGAAGATGCTTTTGGTAGTTGGAAGGATCAGAAAGCAGCCATGGACCTGGAGAGAGAAAAAAGTATAGTAAACATCAAAAATAAATGTTAATTCAAGATCATACATACCTCAAGAGCGGTAGCTAGAGAGGCATACGAACAGACGCAAGGGAGTGAAGGATATTAAGATGTCTCCTTCTCTGAAGAATTCTCAGAAAAAGTCTCCCTCCTACTTCCCCCAAATTTAACCATCCTATATACAAGATAAAAGATTACAATGGGATACCCCTAGAAAGCAAGAGTTTTCAAAAAGCAGTCAACTGATAACAAGTAGTACAAGGGGAGAGAGGGACAGAATCAATCAATTAATCAACAAGCAAAAGAAGAAGAAAAAACAGTCTGTACCCTCAAGGAGCCTTTATTTTACTAGAGGAGACAGCATATACACACCTACACTTCAGGAAAAAAAATCATTTGGCAGCTGCCTGAAAGATGGATGGGTTTGGGAATAGACTTGAAGCATGAGGTCCCAAGCACAGTCATCACTTGATCTGTACTGACAAACCCACACACAATCTCCAGTCTCCTTCAGAGCATCCAAACAATTCCATTCCTCTCTCCTCATACACCCAGATAAGAGTGCTCAAATATTAGTGTAAAATTTTTTTTCAAAATTAAAGGGATATGGTCCACAACTTTGGATAGTTTAGTATATCAATGTGGTTAAGTTTTTCTTACAAATTGAATAATCTGCAACAAACTACCTTTTATAACCAAGCCAGTCTATGTAACAGAGCTCTTTTTTCATTATTAGCTTATTTCTTATGTGAGGTCCTTCCTCATCCCCAGCTTACTCCATTCCCTTCTTTTTACTCCATCTCTCCCCCTATATTCCACAAGATCTCCATTAGTATGCCCTTTTGCTCCAGCTCCCCTTCAAATAACTGAAATGTCAGGAAATAGTCAGAAGAACTGATTTCAAATCTTACCTCTGCCACTTATTACCTAATATCTTCTTGGCTGAATCATTAAACTTGTCCAAGTTTCAGTTTTCTCATCTATAAAGTAGATTTATAATACCAGCTCTGCCTACTTCAAAAGATCATCATAGAATATTGTACAGAATAGTCTGGTTTATAGGATAATATATAGATCAAATGGGATCTGGTAGGAAACCATAAAGCAGTTAATAGATGATGTAAAGTGATATTATTCCTACCCTCTGACTTGCTATTTATCCTATCCAGTCCATTCTTTAACTCCTTTGCCAAGTAGCTGGATTCTCACTCACCTAGATCTCTTCTGAACTTTAATACCTTCCTAAAAGGCCTTTAAAGTGACCACATCAAAGACTTCTCCAACATTCTCCCTGTAATTTGACTATCATTCACAACTCCAACTGTGCAGTTTAATTTTCCCAGAAACTTTAACATCAATTTCCTCTTATTACAACTCACAAAATAAAGTTTCCAGGACTTCTGCTTTCTACTTTGCTTTTTACTTCTTACTTTCTACATATAAACTAGATAAATATCCCCTTCTCCTCCTCCTTCCCACCCTCCCACCCTGGAATTCACCCACAGCTATTATCCATACTTATAGGTCCACTGTTTTAATAATACTCTTCTGCAGCTTCCCTCCAGTCTCAGCTCCAAGGATAAGGTATTATGCTTTCTTTGTCTGGGAGGTTATCCTCCCAGCTGCTGACAGAGCAGTGAGCAGATTCCAGGCCTTCAAGGTGCCTTCTTTCCCAATAATGAGGAGCTAAACTGGTGATATAGGCTACTTGGTAAATGCCAGAAAGAAGCTGACTCGTAGCTACTTCCCCATTTCAGAATTCTTTTACTGAATTAACCTAACCTCCTGGAGAGCAGAGAATGGCCAAAACACATTGGTTAGCTCTGAACCATCAGTGCTAACAGAGGCAAATTTCTTTAGCCTTCTAGTGTCAGCAACAGAGGACCTAAATCAAAACCCCATGTGCTCTACCTAACTCTTCCTTTTCCCCTACCTCTTCTTTTTCCAAACTGGCACTTCAGATACATATCTGTAGTGGTAGAGGATGAACTGACTTTTCATGCCACTGGTCTTCCAGGACCCAAGACTAATTCTTTTACCCTAATGAGTCCTAGCCTGTATCACATCTTCCCAGTCACTTAGGAGTCCTGGATCCTCAAATAAGATCCCTTAGTCTAACCCTGCCCTAAATTTAAACCCTACCTCCCCTCATCCCCAATACTGGAAGAACTTGAGGCAAGATGAACTCATTTTCTGGACCTTTGTTCAGTTGTTTCAGTCAAGGCCGGTTTTCTTGGCAGAGATACTGGAGTGGTTTGCCATTTCCTTCTCCAGCTCATTTTACAAATGAGGAAACTGAGGCAAATAGGGCTAAGTGGCTTTCCCAGGGTCACAGAGATAGTAAGTACCTGAGGCTGGATTTGAACCCAGGAAGATGAGCCTTCCTGACTTCAGGCCTGGCACTCTATCCACTGTGCCACCTAACTGCCCTTCTATCCAGTAGCAGAGTTATTAAATGCTTAATCTTACTGTGTTGAAATTCCTTTTGTGTGACATGAATGTAACAAAAACGCACTAGAAATTAGGGGACCTGGGTTATAATCCCTTTTCTCACAGTGACTAGATATGTGACCCCAGGGCAAACCACCTAACCTTCTCAGGACCTGAGTTTCTTTGTGGGATAAGGTGTTTGGAATAAATCCTTTTCATTTCTAATATTCTATGCTATTATGGCAATGTTTCTCTCTCCCTACCAAGAAGAAAAGGGTTCAAAGAATAATAGCCTGTAAATAGATATGATGCAAACAAAAGCCCTGTGATAAAATAACCCCAAATAGCAGATAATCCAGAAATCTCATTTGAGATTACTTTGAACACATTAGAAACAGGTTTAGCCCTTAACACAAAGTATTTAGATAAACAGAAAGCACTTCCCAACAATAAGGACTTCAAGACATTAATAAAAGTGAATTAAATAAAGTTGTAAGAAAGGTTGTAAGAAAGGTCTTTCAAAACAAGAAAAAATCTAATCTGGAGTATAAAACAGAAAGGGAGTGGGAAAGAGAGGTATATTCTGTCAGAAGGCAAACAGACAAGATAATGATGATCTCTTCAAAGTCTTTCTTAGCCAAAAGTTTATAGAACTTAAGTCCCACTCATATCCAAGCTTCCCTCCCACACTCTCTCCCTTCTCCCAACACACACAAATGATGAGACATTTCAGACAAAACTATAAGATCTATCAGTCAGTGAGTAGTTATTAAGCCTACAAGGCAGGAACTACATACTACAGTGGGGATACAAAGACAAACACCAAGTAGTCACTGACCTAAAGGGACTGGCATTCCATATCAGAGAAGGCATATGCAAAAATAAATGAGGTAAATTTTTAGAGAGGCATTAGCAACTTAGGATAGGATCCTGACATCTTGTCCAAACCCTTCATTTTACTGATGGAGAAACTGAAACTCAGGGAGGTTCTTTTTGACTACATAAACTAGTACCAGTTTCATAGATGCAGAAATTAAGGCTCTGAAAAGCTGACTTGCTCAAAGGAATAAAAGTGCTATCTAGAGAAAGGATACAAGCCTAGCCTTTCTGACTTCAGGTCCAAGCACTCCACAACACTCATCCTAAGTAATCAATAAACCTAAATTTTGAATTTTTGTCTTCTAACTCCAAATCCAGTGGAAGTCCCCCTCAACCCCCCATCACCACTACACCATAAACAAGTAAAAAGAGAAAAGAGGAAGTCTTTATGAAAATAGGGCCAATATGCAAAACCATCTCTTTGGACCCTAAAATGAAAGTGTCTTGCCCCTTAGATACCCTTCCCTCCTCAGTCTATTTTCTTCCAGAAAATATCTATCAGAGCCTCTCTTTCTACCTGCACTAGATTCCAGAAATGACACTACTAATGTGGAAATATATTAATATGATTGTACATGTATAGCCTGTATCAGATTGCTTGCTGGGTTGGGGAAGGGGGAAGTGAGGGAGAAAAAAATTTGGAACTCAAAATCTTAGAAATAAAGCCATCTTTACACGTAATAGGAAAAAATAAAATATTAAGTAGAAAAAAAAGGATGGGTGACATACTAACTGAAAGTTTTTACTAACTAGCAAAAGCTACAACAGCTTTTGGTGTTTTGGTGTTGAAGAAAATTTGATTTTGCTTCATGTTTATGATTTTAGGAGGTAATACAGTTTTCCAAAGACTGGGTTCAAGACTGACAAAGACCCTAATCAGCTGTGTGCCTCAGGGCAAGTAAGTAACTTTAACTTCGGAAAGCCTAGTTTTTTCTCATATGTAAATGAGGGACAATAACGCTTTGTACAATAATAAACCACACAAAACTGTCAGGAGAAAAAAGCAGTTCTGAGTTGTAACATGCTAAATAAATGTGAATAATGACTGGGAAAAAAATAAATTCCTGAAATGATTCCAAGCATGTTGCCTCTGTAGTGACAACAGTTTAGTTCCTCCTCTCTCTCCCCAACCCCAAATCCCTTCCAGGAACCTGGTGTCCCACAAAATAGTAATCTCCCTCCCCTTCCTTCTCTCCAAATTACCTGCTCCTCCTTCCTCCGGATAAAGACATCCTTCCCTTTCCAAACAAAATATTACATAGGATCATAGCTTGAGAGCTGAATTACCCTCTAACCTCTAAGTTCATTTATGTCAAGGCCCCATATTTCCCCCCTATTAGCTCTTTCAAAACTAGAACAAGGACACGGGTAAATATGGGGTTCTGGGAAGAAGTCAAACAAATGTTCACTCCCAGTTATTAATTCCTGGCCTTAAAAGCCAATTTTAAGTCAAGTTTAAAAGCGCACTCCCTTCTTCCAGATCCAACCCTTCATCTCTACAAAAACACATATGCCCTTCCCTCCCCACTTCCCTCCCCACCTCACCCCTCCCAAAGGCATACTCTTTCCCCCTGCACACACACAGGCTCTCTTCTCCAAAACAAAATTTCCCTTCAAGTTTCACAATAACTCCCTCCTTGCTCCAAAAAGGATTCTTTCCACATCCGGCCACCTGAATTCCAAATAGAGTGCTCAGTGTTCCTACTTTTCTGAACTCTCCCTCAGGGGAAAAAAATTAAATAAATAAAATCCATCCCTCAGGGAAAAAAAAAAAACTACAATCTACTCAAAAATTAACCACTCACTCCATAGATGGAGCTGCCTAACCACCAGCCCTGAACAATATTTTAGACACACACATACACACTCCCACACACCTCTCTACCCCCTCTACCCCAGAGATTAGGGAGGGAGGGGAGGTCAGACCCCAACGCTGGACAGTTTTGTTTTGGTTTTTCCCAGAGGGGTTTTGGGGGAAGGGGGTCTGGAATCAAACAGACACTGCCCCTTCCTCCCCTCGGTGACGCCCCCTCCACAGCCTCCTCGGACTCCGGATACCTGTTTCCACTATCTCGGGCACTTTCAAAGCCTCTTTGGTCCCAGAGATTTTTTACTAAATCCCTCGATTCCCTCCCTCGATCAGCCCAGGAGCCTAAGCCGCCTTCGCGGGTCCCCTGAACTTCCTGCTGTCACCGAAAACTTTCCCCAGTTACCAAAGAGTCGCGCCCGTCGCCGCCTGCCGTGGGCCGGGGCCGCTCGCCCTCACGACCCCGACTCCAGTAGCGACTGAGCCCAGACGGACGGCCGGCAGCCAGCGCCTTCCGCCCAGGATACCCCTTCCTGAGGCTTGAGCTGGGCCCGCCCCGGCAAAGCAACGTGGCCCTTCCCCCGTGGAAGGGAGGAGAGGGAGGGAGTCCCGCCTCGGAGGCGGGCTCGTTGGGGCCGGAGCCGCCTCCAGGCAGTGGACAAGAGCCCCAGAGCCGAGTCTGGGTGTGCAAACGGTGATCGCAGACCGAAAAACTGCTCCTTTTCTCCTTTGAAAACTAAGGAGTGATCTCCACTTTTTAGCTAAACCATGCAATCCTAACGCCCTCTCACCTAGAGCCGCACATGCAGGTCCCCAAACCCTCTTCCACCGCCCTCCCCCCATTTAGCTCCTGTAGGGGGGACTCAGGCTTCATGGATCTTACCCCTCCATCTCTCATTGCATTCTAAGCATTCATTATTACAGATTGAGAGTTGGGTCACGGGATCACGGGGCACTAGAGGTGATAAAAGTCAATCAATAAGCACTTATTAAGTGCCCAGTGTGTGCCACACACTGAAGATACAATAAGAAACAGCTAAGTGTCTGCACTCAAAACTTAAAATTATATGTGGGAAACAATACTTCTAAGCCAAACAGGATTTTCGTTTTTGAGAGGAAAGAGAAAAAGGAGACAGAAGCACTAAGTTTGAAGGAAGCCAGGCATCCTGAGAGGTAGAGAAGAGGCCACAGTGACTTCCAAGCAAAGGAAGCAGCCTATATTGGCAGCACAGGGTGAGGGACGCAACGTTGCATGCACAGAACAGCAAACAGGAAGGCTTGGGTGGAATGTAGAGTGCATGAAGGTGAATAAATCTCTTCCCAGCCAGGAAAAGATAGGTTGAGGCTTGACTGAAGAACTTGAACTGACATAAATTAGAGTTTGTATTTTATTATTAAAAGGAAAACAGGGAAGCAGTAGAGAGCCACTGAAGCTTTTTTTTTTAACAGGGAAGTAACATGGTCAGATCTCTAAGATTTTTCAATGTGGTAGCTATATGGAGGATCCAGCCCAACTAGGAATGTTCAGGAGCCACACAGTTAAAAAAAAAGTAATTCAGGACTGAACTAGGGTGGCTGTGTTAGAATAGAGAGAAAACAGGTGTAATGGAGGTAGAATTGACTGGCAACTCATTAGATATTTGAGGAGAATGAAAGCCAGAACTTCAAAGTTTCAAAACTGAGTGACTGGAGCAATGATGGTACCTTCAACAGAAGAACAGGAATGTTAGGAAGTTAAGTGGGTTGGGGGAGAACTTAATATTTTTTGAGACATGCTGAATTTATAATGCCTATGGACATAAATATCCTATAGGCAGTTGATGATATAGGACTGGTGTTCAAGAAACAGATTAGGGCTGGAAGCTATCTGCATAGAGAGATAATTAAACCACAAAGTGTAGAGAGGAAAGAGGACCCAGGAAAGCCTTAGGCTACACCCAGTTACGGCACAGGACATGGATAATGACCCAACAGAGATGATCCTAAAAAGGTATGATCAGATGGCTAGTATAGGGACCAAGAGAGCAATGTCATCTAAACCCAGAAAGGAAAAGAGTACTTGGGAGGAAAGAGTGGTCAACAGTGTCAAAAGCTACAGAGACAATCAAGAAGGAAAAGGACTAGGAAAAGGTCACTGGACTCAAAGAAGTTACTTGGAAACCTTGGAGAGAGCAGTTTCAGCTGAGAGATAAGATAAAAAGCCAGGCTTCTGGGGGTGAAAAGCAAGCAAGAACAGGAGAGGCAAAGAGTACAAACAAGGTTTTCTAGGAATTTTGTTTAAAAAAAGAGAAGAGTAACATAGGATGATAGTTTGAGGGGATGATAGGTTCACATGAACTTTTGTTGTTTTTTTTTAAGTACAGGTAAGATATGAACATGTTTATAGGCAGCAGGGTGGAAGTTAATATATGAGAAAAGTGAAGACTGGATAGACAAGAAATAACAATGAGGCAAGTAGCTGAAGGAGACCAAAAATAATAGAATTAAGGGTATAACTAGAGGAGCCTGTCCTTAGGAAGGAGAGAAACCAAAGAATGGGGTACAGGAGGAATGAATGGGAAATGATTAAGAGTTCTGAGATGCAGAGTTTCAGGAAAGAGGAAGCTCAGTCAAGTATGAGCCAAGGTCTTTTGTTGTGAGGGAGGACGGAGCTATGGTTTAAGAAGATTGAGAAGGGCCACTATGATGAACACAAGAATCAATTAGAGAAAAGCAAAAGGATTGGCAATGAATATCCAGTTTTGATTAAATAGCAATTAAATAAATAAACAATAGTAAATAGCATGTTTTGTGATTTGCTCTAGCAGTATATAAGTAGGATGGGAGGTGGTAGATGATGGGCTTCCTTAAAGGTTGGGGTTTGGCAAGGTCCAATCCCCTTATTTTACAGATGAGGAAAATGAAGCCCAAAGAGGTTAAATGATTTGCCCAAGGTCAGTGAGTATGTATCACTGTTAAATTTTGTACCTAGATCTAATGACTCAAAATCCAATTTTCCTTCCACTGCACCATGCTTACTAGGTACAAAGGAGTGTGATTCAGACCTAATCCCAGTTCTGCCACTTACTACTTGGGTAAGTATTCACCACTTACCTTGGGTATTCAATTAATTTCTCAGGGCCTCAGTTTTCTCATCTGTAAAATGAAGGAGTTAAACTAAATCTCTAGATCCAGCTCTAATTCCAGTCCTGAAGAGAGGCTAAAGAAAAAAGGTGAGAGAGTGAGAGGGGAAGGAAAAAAGATTAGGGGAGGGAAGTGAAAACAGGAACTTGAGAGTATAGAGAGAGAAGCAGAGAGGAAATATCTGCAGCCAAAATTTAGAGAGCTCCTAGTTTCTTATCTGTGTATCTGGGAGCTGGTATAAGCACAAGTTTGGTTCTTGTTTAGGAGCTAAGTCCTGAGAAAAGAGTAAACAGGATGCTTAGATCCTGGAAGGGAATGACCTCTGGCATAGTACAAAGGTCACCGAACTCGGGGTTGGAAAACCTGAATTCATAAAATCTTTCCAATATACCATATTGCCTAAGTGATTATCACTAGTCCAATTTTCCCAGACATTCTTCCTTAATCCATGCTTTTCTCGATCTAATTCAGAACAGTAGTATTGATTAGAGAATGGCAGTGTGTAGCTCTTAACCTGAGTGTCTCTTGCATGTGGTATCTGATCCGTCCCTGTTACAAAATTCATTGCACCTTGACCCCTCTCTCAGATCAAAGAATTATCCAACTCCTTGTCCTGCAGATGAAACCCAAGACATGACTAAGCAAGCCTCATGTATAATCAAAGTTAGTAGGCTTGTGGGTCCCTGTTGCCCCCACTGAAGCTGCCAGTGTGCCAAAACAGAGAAACTGACAAGTTTCCATAGACTGAAAAAGGGTAGAAATGCTCTCTTTCTGGCTGCCTTCAAGTGAGGAGGATGAACAGCTGGTGGCCTCCACATGGGGGAGGAGCCTCTGGTCTTGGAGATTTCAAAAGGTTAGAGGAGCAGATGTACAATGACAGTAGTCCTTGCTAGAGTCTGTCACTAAACTCCATGAGGATCAGCCCTGTGTATCCTCAGCAACTGAAAAAACATACTCTTCAGCAAGGGAGCAACTCTTCCTGTGACTACGTTCCTTTATTGAGTTCAGAAGTGTGACAAAACTGCTTTAAGTTTGAGCCTACTCTCCCCAAGGACTGAAAGGGGAAAAGAGGAAGGGTGTGCCCCAGCTTCAAAAGTATGTGTTTATACTCTATTCTTATTATATGTTCTCATTCTCTATTGTTAAAAGTTAAAAAAAAATTTTACTTTTAAGCTAGAAAAGTACTTTGTCCCAAGACCCAAAGCAGAAGAACCTGGAATCAACTTGTAGAAGAAAAGGAAGAGTAGGGAAAAAAGCTCAAGGTGGAGGAGATCAAATTCCTACTGATGATGAAGCAAATTAACCTGAAAAACATCCTTTTCCAGAAACCAGTTTTACTTAGAGGAGAAAAGAAAAAGGTAGAAATTGAAGGGGAGAGACCAGGAAGAAGGAGATGAGTATTTGTCCTGATTTAGTCAATTTTATTTACTCCCAATAAAAATTTTACATGTTGATATCCCTTGCTTCCCAGTTGATCAACTCCTATGAACTGCACATTCACATCACTTCAACTGTATACCCAAATTATATATTCTTGATCTCAACATCACCCACAAGTATTCAACCCCCAAAGTCTGAAATTCCTCTGACCATAATCTTTACATGATTACATTACATAATCTTTACATATTCCTTACATCTCTTCCTATACTTCACCCTCACCCCTCCTAAATCTACTTTTTGTCTTCAACACAGCATTCAGTCACTCTATTTTTCC
Organism: Petaurus breviceps papuanus; assembly: GCF_028583685.1. Lineage (NCBI taxonomy): Eukaryota > Metazoa > Chordata > Mammalia > Diprotodontia > Petauridae > Petaurus > Petaurus breviceps. The sequence goes on from NW_027187287.1 coordinate 5,946,325, forward strand.
CTGCTTTCTATGCTATCATGTCTGTTTTGTCCTCACTCTTCTCCCTTCAAAACTTTGACTCTAAGGTTAATCAATTTAACTTTAACATCCTCTACCTGGACCTTCATCCCACTGACATTCATTACTTTCTAAACTTCACTTCTAAATTATAATAAAAATAACTAATATCTATAGCACTTTATATTACTTCATCTGATCCACATAACAATCATGGGAGGAAAGCGCCATTTTACATTCCCATTTTACAGATAAGGAAACTGATACTAAAAGAGAAAAGTCACTGAAAGTGACTTGAACTATCAGTATCTAAAAACAGAGTTTGAAATCATGTATTCATTCCTAACTCCAACTCTTGCACTACATGCACTAAATACCAACATTTGAATTCTCCATTCCCACTCATGCTGCTGACCAGTGCTGGAGGAAACATGTATTAATGCCAATAGGATCCACTACAAATTTAAATTATCCAATCTGACTGGGCCCTCATTAATGTGCTATCAATCGCTTTCCTTCCTAGATTCTCTCATTCTTCAAAGAGTCTGCTTCAACCCTTTTGTCTCCCCCTTCTTAAGCAGAAAGCCCCAAATTATACTTGACTAAAAAAAGACCTCATGATGAGCTCCCTCTCTTCAATCCAACTTCAAATCAGACCCTATTCTCACTGCCTTTGCTCTATATCAGATGCAAAGGTGGATCTTCTTTTTCCTAACAATCATGCTACTTGTGCCCTTAATCTTGTCTCTCCCTATCTCCTTCAGAGGTTTGTTCCTCTGAAAATCCACCTTCTCTCCCTAGTTTTCTTACTAAATTTCTCTCCTACTACCCTTTAATTAGCTCTTTCCCTGTTGCTTACAATTATGCCCAGATTTTATTTCTTATTTTCAAAGCCAAAATTCCAGAAAAAGCTACCCACTCATTTCTCAATCCTTGTAATGACTTTTGTTCCCACCTCTTGAATGAAACTTCCCTCTTCAATGCCACTAATGATCTCTTTATTGTTGAAACTAATAGTTTCTCCTTTGCTTTTGTTCTTCTAGAATTCTCCGCAGCATGTGACACTCTTGTTCACACTCCTTCTGAATGCTTTCTTCTATCTGTCACACTGTTTATTTCCTTTAGGTTTTGCTTCAACCTCTTTGACAGCTCCTTTTCAGAATCATCATCTACAATCCTTTTGCTAAGGAATAGGTGCATCTTCAGGCTTTGCATTGGTTCCTCTCACCCAGCAATCTTATCACACTTTCTATGGGTTCACACTATGCAGATGACAACTGCTTCAGTTCTGTGCCTCCATCTATAGGCATCTCAAACATAGCCCATCCAAAGAAGAATTTATTACCTTTCCCCCAAATTCTTCCCAGTGTCTTCCCTATTTGTCAAGAATATCCATTCTTCCTGACATTCAGATATGAAAGAGTAGCCATGTTTGAATTTGTACTCACATTCACATTCCCCGCATCCAATCAGTTGCCAAGTGTTGTCAATTCTTCCTCCATTTACTCTCTCAAATCTAACCCTACTTCTCTGAACTCACACACAACCACCCTAGTTCTTGCAAGGGTTCATTATCACTCTCTTAAATTACCAAAATTGCCTCTGTCTCCCTAATTGTCCTCTCCTGTCTTCATTCTGTCCTTCACACAGCTGCCAAATTTAGTATTCCTAAAACACAAGTCTGAGCAAGTCGTTCCCCTATTTTGAGGTCATTCAATGGCTACCCAGAGCCTCTAAAATAAAATGCAAACACATCTTAAAAGTATGTCAGAAATCTCAGTATTCTCAGTCTGCTGATAGTGTTTCTAGGCTGATTACATATTACCCACATTCATACACTATTCTCCAGCTCAACTGACATATTTGATGTACATCTCCTGATTTTGTTCCTTTGTGCAAGCACCATGTCCCTCAAACCCGGAACGCTGTCCCTTCTCACTACCACATCTTGGAATACACATTCCCTTCACTGAGGAAGAAAGTATCCAGTTGAACAAAGTAGTCAACGCTTTCAAAGGCTGCTACACTTCTCAGGATCCTTACTTTTCTTGAAGGTTCAATTCAGGTGCCACTTTCTTCAAGAATCCCTCCCTGATTTTTCCCCCTCACCTCCCAGGTATTGTACTCTCTTCCAATCTCATCAGCCTTTATTGGTATACTTGTTATACCATTCCAGTAGAATGTAAATTCACAAAGCTGGAGTCCTTAACCCTGGCCTAAACAACATATCCGCCAAAGGATTTGCTGGGGGGGGGGGGTAGCATTGTTACCACACATTCTCTTGTTTGTCATGTGACCTGCAGCAACCAACCATGATCAGTCTGTCTGTAGTCTAACCTATCTGTGGCCAAAAAACATCCACCTTAACCATTTTGTGTGGCATGCATCCCTTCTTACAGAAAAGTTTTTATCACAAAGGAACCCAACTATATTGAAATAAAATCTATGTTAAAAAGACAAGTAAGTTAACAGATCCCAGCTTTAAGAACCTGTTTTATAAAGTAGACTGGGCAATGAGGCAACAGTGGATAGAGTGCTGGGCCTGCAGTCAGGAACTCATTTTTCTGAGTCCAAATCTAGCCTCAGTCATTTACTAGTTGTGTGACACCAGGCAAGTCACTTATCCCAGTTTACCTCAGTTTGCTCATCTGTAAAATAAGCTGGATAAAGAAATGACAAACCACTCTAGTATCTTTGCCAAGAAAACACTAAATGGGGCCTCAAAGAGTCAGACACAACTGAACATAGAGTGGATATTGCTTTTTTTCTTTAAATCTCTAATGCCTGGCAAAATTCCTTCACATCTTTGAAATGAACTGAACTGTAGTGAGTTTCTTCACCTCTACCTTCTCATAACCTCCAAATTCTGCTCCAATCCCATGACCTATGTAAGATTGCTAACATTTCTATTTCTAAACATCTGAACCCCTGGGCTGCTACCAGAAGGCATGTAGCCTGTCTGGTATTTACAATTCACTTCCCCTCCACCATTCAGTAACCTAACTAATGCTCCCTCTTCTCCTTCATCCCCCTCATATTTCCAGATTTAGGCTGCATACCCCTCATGTTCTGCTTCTCAATCCAGACCCTTTCTCTCCTGTAACCGAAGAATTTTGCCTTTTCATTACTCTATCTCTAGTTTCTCTCTTCTCAAACCTGTATGCTATTCTCCCACTGTAACTCAAGAGGTTTTGTTTCCCATTCTCTGTGTCTGGAATTTAAAACCAATGACCCAAAGGATAGGATTAAATTAAACTGAAATCAACAAATATTTACTTCATACTTACCATGTGCTAGGCATTAGGGGGTACAAACATAAAAACAAAAGTCTCTACCTTTAAGGAATTTACATTCTACTAGCGAGATAAAGTATATGCACAAATAAGTAGAAAGCAAGAAAAACTGAAGCATGGGAGACCACTAGCACACTGTGAAATCAGGGAATGCTTTCAAGAGATGGTATCTGAGTGAATTCTTAAAGGAATACAGAAATTCTTAAAAGTGGAGATGTGGAGGAAGTGCATCCAGGCACAGAAACCAGTGTTAAGAGATGGAGTATTGAGTTTTAAAAAACTGCTAGTAATTTAGTTTAGCCAGAATGTAGAGTTGGTGATGAGGAGAATGAAATAGAGCTGGAAAAGTAGGCAGGAAGAAGATTGAGAAGGATTTTAAATGATACTATATCCTTAAAACTTAGCTGCTTCATCCATTGTCTCCTTCCCTCTGGAGTCACAGAATTATTTCTGTTCTTCATTAAGCTAATCCTTGTACCTCTACCCTTCATTCTATTTGTGCCTGCCTATTCCAGAAACTTCTTCAGTAGTCATTCCCTCTCTCATATACACCTTCTACCTCTTTCTCTTTGCTGGCTCCTTCCCCTCTATTTACAAATATGCCCAGGTCTCCCCAATTCTATGAAAACTTTTCCTTTTGGGGAGGCTAGGTGGTGCAGTGAATAGAACACTGGCCCTGGAGTCAGGAGGACCTGAATTCAAATCCGTCCTCAGATGCTTAACAAAAAAAACTAGCCGTGTGACCTTGGGCAAGTCACTTAACGCCAATTGCCTTCCAAAAAGCAAAAACAAACTTTTCCTTTGATCCTACTACCCCCATCTAGCTACCAGCCCATCCCTTTTCTGCCATTCATTGCTAAACTTCTGGGGAAAAGTTGTCTTTGCCTCATTTTTCTACTTATGACTATGGAAGCATACTGAGCCCTAGTCACCCCCCTTCTCTCTTTAGGGTATATAATACAAAATAATATTAGGATAATCTTTTAGTCTAACGTCCTTGCTCCAATCATAATGAAAAATCTTATCAGTCTTTTTCAAGTTCCAAAAATGTTCTGCACTGAAGACTTTTTACATCATTCTTATTGAGGGCTTAACCAGTTTTTACCAGGAAAGGCCAGATAATCCTGGAAGTAATTAGGTCAATGGTCAACTAAGAGAAAAGAGAAGTCTTTGATTAATTCGGTTAACAGAAGTAGCTCTAGTTCACCTTTTATCAGGCAGAAGGAAGAACTCTTGGAGGAATGATTAAAGGCAGATTGAATGGTTTTAGGAAATAATTTTCCAGGGTGTACAGATTGTTTTATTTGATAAAGCAAAATGTTAGCTGCACTTTCACCTGAGCTCTGAAAATATGTTTTATCTCACTGAGCAACTGTATCTCTGGGAATTCTATAAACAGTAACTTCAAAATGGCTTAAGAGCTTTTCAAAGGCAAGATGGATTTAATTGTCTTTCTAGATTTTCTCCCTCTCTAAGCAGAAATTCTTAAAATTAGAATATTTTAATTAATAAATTAATCTCTAGAAAACTTGTGGCCAAAACACAGTATATGGTATTTTTTTTTTCCCACCACCTCCTCTTTGTCCCCAGTGGAGACAGCCCAGGACCCTGACCTGAAGAACCATGGGAATACCAATGTTCCCTATACCTCCAATGCCACTTCCAGCCTGGACACCACAACCAATCATCACTGAAAGAGTACAATCACTATCAAGAAGGGGCCTACCAACCACTGACCAGCTGCCACCAAAAGTCCAGCACCTCCAGACTACTGATTCTATTTCCAGCCCAGCCCTCAAAGCCATCATCACAGGAAGCAATCTTTGTGGAGATGTGACCAGGAAACTGCTTTTGTTAGCACTGTACTACAACTCCTACCTCCTTCAGCAGCCGCAGCTACTGAAAACCCAGAAAATAAAATTTGTGCCACCTAAGTTCTTAGCACTGTCAAGGGTTCAACAACAGAAAGGGATATGATTTTCTCCATTTAAGTGACATTGAAAAAGTTACACTAATAACTTCTTTACTTCTGTATTATCAGGTCTATGGAGCTTTTTCATGTGACTTGCAACTGGAAATACCTATATGTATTGTTTTCCCTATTAGAATGTGAACTCTTTGGCACACTTTTATATTTGTAACCCCAGATCTTAACATAGTGCTTTGCATAGAGTAAGTGCTTACTAAGTGCTTTTTCATTCACTTACTCAGTCACTTCAAACATGCAATCTGGCTTTCACTTCCACCAGACTGATGAAATCACTCTGTAAAGTCACCAATGACTTCATAATCTCCAAATCCAGAAATGTTTTGTTATTTTCCATTCACACCCTCCTTATTCTCTCTGCAGCTTTTGAGAGAACTGACCACCAGGAATAAAAGATAGTTATTCCTTCCTCAAATTCAGAGATATTCTCCTCGTTTTTCTCTTAACTCTCTAATAGCTCTTTCTCTATCACTTTCCCAGCCCTTCAATACCTTCCCCAAAGATCAGTCCAAAGTCCTCCTCTCTTTGTATACCCTTCCCCAGTCAATCTCATTAACTCCCACAGACAGCTTCAATGTCCATGCAGCTTATTCCTGAATGTACAGATTCCTGACCTCTTTTGAACTCTAAACCTACTTCTCCAACTGCATACAAGACAGCTCCATAAGAATATCCCACTGACACCTCAAATTTAATATTACCACAAATTGAGTTTTCTTTCCTCCCAAACCTGCTTTTTATAATTTATTTCTCGGCCTCAGACACTTAACACACAAAAACTGGCCATGTGACCTTGGGCAAGTCACTTAATCCCAATTGCCCCTCCAAAAGGCAAAAAAAACCACCTTATTTTTTCCTGCTGTACCACCATTCACCCTATAGCCCCTGTTCAAAACCTTATGTTAATCTTGACTTTTCTCTCTCTTAATTCTAGTTACTAAGTTATCAAGTCCTACTGGTTTCACCTCTACATCATCTCTCATATCTGAACTCTCCTCTCTATTCCCACTGCCTAGTACAGACAGGCTTTACTGCAATAGCCTTTTAAGAGGTATTACTGATGCTATCCTCTCTTCTTTGGTACCCATTATTCATAGCATTGCCTGAATAATCTCTTTTAAATATCTTCAGCAGGCCCCTAACAAATAAAAATTAAACTCTTGCCCTAGAGTTCTCACACATCAGATATCATAGTTTAATAAAGTATTTAATAAGTGTCCACTGAATGAAACAACTAGTTGAGTTAAAGTGTACAAAGCTGTAAAGCTTTTGTATTATATATCATCAGTTTTCCAATATCCTGATACCCACTAAATCATGCTGAATATATTGCCTCCCAATCTGATCTGACTTTATCTCCCCCTCCCCCATAAGGTATCATCTAATAAACGAACAGAAGAAAGCTATCATCAATTAATATTATATAGTTACTAAATTCAAATTTTGAGGACCTATTCATACAATAGAGAAGACAACTGTTTCTAAATCCAACAGATTCCAGGGTTTATTCAGAAATAGGAAGAGTCAAATCCAATACAGGCTTTTAATTATAGGATAACCTCCAAAATGTTAAAGTAACCACACACAAACAAGTCTTTGAAAATTCAGATTTCTTCTCTAAGAATTCAACACAGTGTCATATTTACTAGAGGGATAATGAAAGGACATATCATTTCATTTTATAGGGAACTCCAAGGTGAGATAACTTTCTTTACCAATGCAGGTCAGTACTTTGTCTGCAACTCAGTCTTAGTTGCCTAAAGCACAATGGAGTTAAGTGACTTGTCCAGTGTCACATTATGTGTCAGAGGAAGGCCTTGAACCCAGATCTTTCTACATTCCTTGCCACCAATTCCACATTGCCTCTCCTCACATTTATTAATAACAATACATTTGTATATGAATTTTTAGTTATTAAAGTGCTCCATGAGGCCAGGGGGACAGGTATGGTTGGTCTCACTGCATAGATAATATAAACTAGTTTTAGAAGTTAAGCAACTTGCCTACAGTCATAAAACTGGTTATGATGAGAATGGTAGAAGATGTATATCCTGACTCCTAGTGGAGGGTCCTGATCTTTCCACCATACCAGGACACTACTTCTCAAGTTTAGAATCCACAGAGGGAAGGACCTGTAGTTGACCTTCTAAACTCAGTGCCACACAATCATACTTTTTCAAAAATATGTTTCTCCTTCTATTAAACATATCTAGAAACAGCTCCTGAATTTTCAAGTCTCATTCTAAAGTAGTGGTAGTAGAATTCCTAAGACTTCTTGCCTAAATCTTTCCCACTACCCATTCTCACCTTGTCCTGAATGTAGTATAAAATGGGACTCAATTTTTCTTCACTTTTACATAGTTGCTCTTCTGCCTGAGTGGAAGGGGAAATTAAAGAAATGGGATATACTAGAGAACTGGAAACCACTTTCTAATTATATCCATTCTGTACAAAGCTAAAGGTTAACCAGTAACATAGGAGGTATGACCCCTTCAGGCAGTCTTATACCAGTACAAAGTCCTCACTCAGACTTCTACACCCAATGTACGCAGACACTTCTTTAGAACCAGGGACATCAAGACCCCACGAGGAAAAGGAGACAGCATCTTACCACTCTTTTCTTCTCTCAGTGGCACACCTTTCCAATGGGCATCACCAATCCCATTTCAAAGCTTTAGATGAAAGCCCCAAATCCAGACTCACAAAAATAAAGTGCAGTTCCCTCTCCTTTGGTCTTCGGTCAAAGTCCAGAGAGCAGAGGAATGCAAAGTGTGTAGTGGAGAGAGGGCAAATAGGATTGTCCCAGTAGGGAGGGGAAAAGGGAAGGGAGGGGCTTAGGGATGAAGGGGTGTATCCAAGCCCCTTCCCCCAACCTCTGGTTTCAGTGTCTTTCCCAGAGGTCAGTATTATGAGTTCAACAGGCATCTTAAATTTTTTGTCCAGTGAGTTGATGGTATTGAGGCATTATCCCATCTCCTATTCCAGAGCAAGGGTATCTTCTGTTGGATGAAGAATGATCTCTGTCTTCTTCCCAGGGGCATCAGAAGAGGTAGGCTTCGGAGCTAGCACACATTAAAGAGCTGATATAGCTTGCTGACACCTGTGGGGCATTTAAACAAGATCAGGCTCCTCTTCTTGTTCCAAAGCTTAACTAGGACAAATTATCAAGGCACATATTTCCTACATCCCTACCTCCACCTCTCCCCATTCCCTAGAATATTACTGTACAATTACACAAAATTCCTGTTTGTTTTTTTTCCCAACAGTCAGTTGGGAAAAACTGTTGTTAGCTCAGCTGGTAGCTAGATGGTGAAGTGGATAGAGCTCAGGACCTGAAGGTAAGAAGACCTCAGTTCAAATCCCATCCCTGAAACTTTCTAACCAGATGACCATGGGCAAATCATTCAACCCATTTGACTCAGTTTCCTCATCTGTGAAATAGGGATAACAGCACTGACGTTCCAGGGTTGCTGTGAGGTTCAAATAAAAGAATAATTGCAAAGTGTGCCTTTAGCACAGTGCCTGACAGATAGTTCTATATGTTAACTATGATTATTATTTTTATTCAAACACTTTAAGGAAACTAAGGTCTCACCTCTATGTTAGCTAGGTTACTTCTGGGAGACACTGTTACCTAGTCACAGACTACAAACTAAAATAACAAATATTTATTAAGTATACAATGAATATCATTTTATGACTATCTGGTTCAGATTAAAAAAGGGACTGACCAGTATAATCTATCACTAGAAAAAGAGGTAGTAGATTAGAAATCAAATGGCTCAAATCCTAGCTTTGCCATTTATTTGCTTATGGGACCTTAAACAGTCACTTAAATCTGGTTCTCAGTTTCCTCATTTTTAAAATAAGAGGGTCAGTTTAGCTGTCCTCAATAGTCCAATGGCACTATGTGACACTCTAAAATCCAGTTCTAAAAATCTATAATCCTATAATACTATCCAATATAGGTTTCTCTTCTCATTTTTTCCTGCCTGCTTTCCTCAGGATCATCCATTTAAAGATAGACACCTCAGCTGTCATGTATGAAATCTGATACTTCAAAAGTCACAAATGAGGAAAACTGAGATTCAAAGAAGTTCTGACATGCCCAAAGTCCAACAGGTAGTTAAGTGGCTTCAGTTTTTGGGGATACAAGGAAGCTCCTGTAATCTCCAAAAGGAGAACTGGGATCAAATCCTGGCTCTGTCAATGGCTACTTTTGTGACCTAAGCCATCAGTTCATCTTTCCCAGCTTGTTTCCTCTTAAGCTCTTTAGTCAGTGTAGTACAATGTTACAAGTCTTATATTTGGAATCAGAGGGCCCAGGTTCAACACCTGTGGGACTATGGGTAAATCACTTTTACTGGGATTGTTTCCTAATAAATAAAATTAGGTCGGGCTAAGTAAGTTGTGCCATCCCTTGATTCATTCACTGAACAAAGCAACTAAATCTAAAATCTAAGATAATATGGCCTTCAACATCCCTCCCAGTTCTAACATTCTAGGACTGGGGAAGAATATGGTTACCTCTATTCGAATAATTCAATCCCTTCCAGTGGGATAATACCTTCTGATATCTCCTTTGGATGTTTATGTCAACACTTTTTTCCTGTGACACAGTGCTCGTTTCCCTTCATATATAACTTCAGTCTGAGTTTATTTCTCCTTCACTCTCCCTTTAAGATTATAAGGAAACCCTTACTCTCTCGCCAACCTAGGCCCAAAAAAGTCTTTCTGTGACACTATCCCAGGCACCTTTTCTCTTATTATATACACTAATTTCACCTCCCCTCCCCAGCTGTCATTTCCTTTTAATATCTAACTTTTTACATGTCACTCTTATGATATAACTCCTTCACCTATTATATGTTATAAATGATTCTTTCCATGTATATATGCATATAGTTACATATTTGCTCCCATTTGCCCCTCCAGTGATCAAAACCCCAGCCCTCAGATACACAATGCCCAATTATCTCCCCACATCGGATCATTACCTGGTCCCTGCCCCTCCCCTAGCTCCAAGCCAGGCTCTCAGGCCCCTCGGGATCTTCTTAAGCTCCGGGTCCTGGCCCCTCCAATCCCGGCCCGTGGCCCCCGGCCACCCCTCCCCGCCCCCCCAAGAGGCCCTGCCCTCGCCTTCCTCTCCCCCTCCCACCATGCTCCACCGCCACTTCCGCCTGGGTCCGCCGGAAGTGAATCCAGGGCGACTGCAGCGGCCCGGAGCCCCGCCTCTTCGTGTTCCCCTCGGTCCGGACTCCGACAGGCTAGTAGCTGACTGACCTTCCCCATCTCCTCTCAGGGCCTGGGAGTGGGGTGTGGGGAGCGGGAAGTGAGGAAGTGGGGAGTGGGAGGCAGAGAGTGGGAAGTGGGGAAGAGAAAGCGGGGTCTAAGAAGTTGGCGGGAGGCAGCAAGAAAGCAAAGGGCCGAGAGCGTAAACTACTGCGCAAGTCCGACCGGGTTTGAAAAGGAGCGCATGCGCTCCCCCCTCCCCCCCGAAAAACCGAGGGAGGTTGGGGTGACGAATGGGACTGTTAGGCCAAATGAGGGGTTTATGGAAGAGCGCATGCGTGAGTCTTTGCAGCTGTGGTGTGAACGGGGTGTTGTGGCTCTGTGGTGGTCGGCTTTTTTTTTTTTTTCATACTTTTAAAGAGTTTTCCTTTTCTTGTGAACTTAAGTAGCGGCCCGCAAATTTCCCAGGAATCCTTTCTGACTTCATTTCGTTTCCTTCCCCGGGTTTCACTGTAGGAATCTTTTTATTTTTTTTTAGTTGAACAATTTACACCAGTAAATGAATTTGCCTGTTACAGGAAATCTGAATGGCTTTTTTGGGGGGGGGGGGGGGGGGGGGGGGGTGAAGGGAAGGTCTTAGATGTGATCTTAGATGAATGGCTCAAACTTTTTGTTGTTTTTTGCTTTTTCTCGTAAGGGTGACTTTAATTTAAAAAAAAAATAATACCTGCTAAGGGAGAGAGAACTTGTGGTTATTTAACTTACTCTTTGAATGGGCGCCTGCCTACTTGCCCTTTGAGTATAGATGAGTGTAGGAATCTGGATCATATGATAAAACCACCACATCCTTCTACCCCAGGAAGGAGGAAACAGGCCCTACAGAGGCACATAATTTTAGGCAGAACAAGCGCTAAAAGGCAATTTCAGGAGCCCAGAACGGCGTTTTTTTCCTAAAGTATGTATGTATTTTCTTGTTCTGCCAACTTCCGTTTGCATCAGTTCTTATAAGCCTGGGGTGGGGAACCTTCAGCCTCTAGGCCATATGTGACCTTCCTGGTCATTGGGTGCAGCCTTTTGACTCAGTCCAAGTTTTACGCAACAAATCCTTTTTATTAAGGGGATTTGTCCTGTGAAGTTTGGATTCAGTCAAAGGGCTGTACTTGAGCACCTAGAGGGCCACAAGTGACCTTGAGGCCGAAGGTTCCCCTTCCCATAATAGGGCTTTCCCTAAGCTTGTCTTTACTCAGTCATCATCTCTTACAGCACAATAGTATTCCATTACATTCATATACCACTTAGCCAGTCTTCAGTCAATAGGTATCTACTTTCTTTCCAGTTCTTTACTACTACAAAAAGTGCTGCTAGAAATATTTTGGTGTATATAGGGACTTCCTTTCATTAGTGACCCCTAAGGTGGGGTATACACTTTATAGTGAAATCTCTTGAGTCAGTTAATCAATAAGAAAGCATTTATTAAACACGTACTTGCAATGTTAAGTGCTGGGTATACAAAGAAGGGTGAAAACATCGCCTCTGCATACAAGATGGAGGACTACATGTAAAGACCAAGGTGCATGCAAGCTATAGAGTAGATAGGAGGTTAAGGCATTAATAACTGGGGAAGTAGAGGGGGACGGGAAATCTATTCCTCCCAAAGGTGGTTTGAGCTGAATCTTGTAGTAAGACAGAGAAACTTCAGTCAAAAGTGAGGAGAGAACATTTCAGGCTTTTAGGACAGCCACAGAGAGACAGGAGATGAAGGGTTGTGTGAAAGGAACGGCATGAATGTCAGCACAGCTGTATTGTAGAGGGTGTGAAGAGAAGTAAGGTGGAAAAGTAGAAAAGAGCCAAGTTAGAGGAGGTTTTTTTTGGTTTGTTTTTATTTTTGATTCCAGCAGTAATAGGGAGCCACTGGAGTTTATTGAGTGTAGAGGACAGGTAGCATGATCAGACCTAGTTTCTAGGTTACCTGGAAATTTGGCTGCTGAGTGGAGAATGATTTTGGAGACTTGAGACAGGAAGACCAATGGGAAGGCTATTGAAGTACAGGTGAAAGGTGCTGAGAGCTTGAATCAGTGGTGGCCACGAGAATGAAAAGAAGAGACGTGTTGTGAGGATAGAAACAGCAAGGTTTGGTGGTTAATTGAATATATGGATATGAGTGAGAGCAAGTCAAAGGTTGTGTACATTTTACAGACTGTGATGGTAGAAAGCCCATATCTATGTCATTCCTCTGTTCAGGAAACTAGTGCTTCCCTCTTGGCTAGTAAGTAAAATAAAGATTCCTGGCTTTTGAAGCCCTTCAGAACGAATAGCTTTTCAAGTTTATATTGCACATATATTAGGAGTATTATCTCCTAGGGTACCTGCTGCATAGGTTTGGCTAGTGTCTTCTAAGGCCCTGCCATTTAGGCTAGCTTTTCCTAAGCTCTTACCCAATAGGCAGCTAGGCCTGGTGGATAGAGCTCTGAACTTGGAGCCAAGAAGACTTGACACTAGCTATATGACCCTAGACAAGTCACTTAACTGTCTCAGTTTCCTCATCTGTAAAATGAGTTAGAGAAGGAAATGGCAAACAGCAAACTGCTCTAGTAGCAAAATGGAGTCACAAAGAGTCAGATGTGACTGAAACGATTGAACAGCAACCATCCAATAAATGTTACGCTAGTTTTTCCTTAAAAGATAATTAAAACTTAGATTTTTAGATTTCTTTTAGAAATTTAAATAGATTTTTCATTTAATTTAAATAATTAATTTTAAATAAATTTTAAAAATCTTAAATTTTTTTTCATTGGCCCAGGAGATGAAGAGTTGAACCATTGAGAGTCAAGGAGCTCCTTCCCTAGACTTGAAACCAATGGATCACAAAGGCCCAGATAGAGGCAGGAATCAGTGCTGTGTGTTTGTTGAATATCTTTTTCCACACTATGTTTAAGTAAACTTTTTTTTTTAATTATTAGGTGATCTGCTAGATGACTCATATCTTTTTAGTCCTCAACCTGAACCACTGGACCTGAGGCCTGGCTTACAATAGCCCCTAAGGCTACTTTCCTTAAGGCAGTATAGACTTTCAAAGAGAAGATAAATCATTAGATTGATTTCAGAAGATGTAGATTTTGTGCTAATCCAGTGATTAAAACCTGGAGAGAGATTTTTGAGGGGAGGGTAGAAGGAGGAGGAATATACCAGACTTGGAGAGTATCACATGTCAAGGCTTTTTAATGTATTTTTAGGCAAGGGACCCAGGCTATCTAGAGCAAAACATTGGTGGGGGGTGGGGGGGAACTGATGACAAGGTGGGGAGATGGGTTTGACAGGGCTAATATTTTATTTAGCAGCATTTCCCTGAAATCTCCCTTCCTTCTCTTCCCCCCCACAACATAGGGTAAGCCCAAACCCCTTCTCTTCCTTCCTTTGTCATTTTTTAATTAAGTCATTTGTTAATTCTGGCACTTCACGACCATATTGTCCATGGGTTTTCTTAGCAAAGATACTGGAGTGACTTTCCATTTCCTTTTCCAGTGGATTAAGGCAAGCAGAGGTTAAGTGATTTGCCCAAAACCACACAAATAGTAAGTCTGAAGTCAGATTTGTACTTAGGTCTTCCTGACTCCAGCCTAGATGACTGTCCTTGTCAAGGATTAGCTTTCCCTAAAAGGAGTCAAAGTTGTCCCTAGAACCTGATTGGCCCTGACTTCTTGGTGTTCACCTAAAGGCATAAAATGCTCTAGCCATTAGCCCCTTCTGATTTGGTGTATTTCTAAAGACCTCATGAATTACATATGAATCACCACATCCTGCCTTGATGAACAGTTGTGTTTCTATATGGAGTTGCGGGAGGTGGGGATGACCATGTTCCCCTAAGCTAGTGCCACTGTATCCTTGCTGTGTTGGGCAAAGTAAACCTTTTAAGTAGAGTCGTGAAATAATGAAAGTCTTGTTTAAGATTACTATGTCAACAGTATTCAAGATAAATTGAAGTCAGAAGAAACTGGAGTCAGGGAGATCAACTGTTATTGCTGTTATAATAGTCATATTATGAGATGGTAAGTTTCAGATCTGTTATAGAATTTCAGAGTTGGAAGAGACCTAAACAGCCATTTTAGTCCAAACCATGCCCCTAAAAAGAATGTCCACTCCAACACATCCAATACATGATCATCTAGCTTTTACTTGACCCCCAGAAAGGAAAAATCCCCTACTTTTCAGGGAGTCCATTCTACTTTTGAACTGATCTGAATTTCCCTTTTTGCAGTTTCTACCCATTGTTCCAAAATCTGCTCCTTGGGACCACAAGTCTGATCCCTCTTGCACATGACTTATTAAGTATTTTTAAACAACTATATTCTCCCTCATCTTCAGGCTAAGCATCCTCATTTCCTGCAGCAGACTCTTATATGGCATGAATTTAAAGCCTTTTACTATTCTGATTGCATTCTCCTGGACATCCTCAATTTACCAATTCTCCAAACATGGTGCTAACAACTAAACACAATGATCTAGATGTGGAGCAGAGTCCGAGTGGAGTTCTCTCACAGTTTATCACATCCTTATTCTTAGAAGCTACATCTCTCTTCCTGCATTAGTTTTCTTGGTTGCCATGTCATATTATTGAGTCACTGAATTCATGCCCAGAGTTTTTAAAAGTAAAACTTATCTAACCACACCTTCCCATCTATACTTGTGACAATGATTTTTTTAAATAAGTCTAAATTTTTGCATTTATCCATATTAACCTTCATCTTATTAGATTCAGCCCCATGTTCTAACCTGTCAAGAACCATTATAGTGTCTGAATCTGACATCTCTCCCAACTTTATGTCATCTGCAGATTTCTTCTGTTTCTGCTGTGAGCTAGGTCTCCTAAGGCCTCATAAGATACAACATCATCTCCTTGTCACCAAGTCCAGGGAGGACTTGAACAATCTAATTATGTATGTCCCAGAATGAACTTCTTTCTGACCACTGATATTTCACATAGACTTACTCACTCTGTGCTTAACACACTTTTACTTCCTTATACCCTTTCCATTCTAGTGATTTTAAAACCCAGCTGCAGATAATAAACTTGTTCTCCATTCCCAGCTGTCTGTTCTCAACTCCCATCTACCAGAACCCTAATCCCATAGTGTTTAACTCCAGATCTTCCCACCCCTTCTATACCTACTAGAATACCTGCTCTATAATTAGCAACCTTCCTTTAGCAGCTAGGTGGTCCATTGGATAAAGCACGGGTCTGCAAGTCAGGAAAGCCTGAGTTCAAATCCAGTTTCAGACACCTACTAGTTGTGTGATGCTAGGCAAATCAGCTTCTCCTTTGTTTGCCTAAGTTTCCTCATCTGTAAAGTAGGGATAATAATAGCACCTACTTCCCAGAGTTCTTGTGAGGATAAAATGAGATGATACATGTAAAGTACTTTGCAAACCTTAAACTATTATATAAACACTAGCTATTGCCATTATTAGTGGTAGGAAAAATATCTGCCCTGAAGGGGAGGCTAGTTTTCTGTGTTTTTTTTTTTTTTGCTTTTTGGAGGGCAATTGGGGTTGTGACTTGCCCAAGGTCACAAGGCTAGTTTTTGTGTTAAGTGTCTGAGGCTGGATTTAAACTCAGGTCCTCCTGACTCCAGGGCTGGTGCTCTATTCACTGTGCCACCTAGCCGCCCCAAGGTGTCATTTTTAAACTTAAGGATTTAGCAGTAATTTGACAATAGTTTTTTGTTTTGTTTTAGGAAAAACTCCAGCAAATACATTCAAATAACCATTGTACTGCTATTTTTAAAGTATTATCAAATATCTAACTAAAGAGTTATTGCCTACTTGGAAGTCTTATTGTAAATCTTGTAAAAAAAAAGTGTCATTGTCAAACTTTCACTGTACTATGCAAATTTGAACACGGGTGACTATCTACTCAGTTATTTGAAAACTAGCTATTAGTGGTAAGATTAGAGCTTCCTCAAAGACTTGATTTGAGGAATATTCACTGAATATGAAGATTGAAGATATTTTAAAGATATAATACCATTCTGATCTTCAGGAGAATATAAGTTCTGGGTAAATATAAAGTATAGGAAAGAAGACAAGTCTGTTACAGCATTAACTGAGCTGCCTAAAACGTATATTCTCAAAAATTAATTAGTGGCCTCCTTCTTAGTTATTATCACACATACATCTACTACATAATAATTGTTGAATAGGTTTAAGGCCCTCCTGGTAAGAACAGAATGAACCAATAAAAATGTACAGGGCTCACTGGGGGGAAAGATCCTCTCTTCAGTAGCCATACAAACAGTATCAGGGGTAGTGTGGGGAGCAGATTGTTGTATCATTATGATAAACTCATCATTGAAAACATTATTTTTTCAGGAGGATATCCCAACATCAGGAGTGTGATACACTGAGTCCTGACCAGGATATACCTCGAAGGTAATGCAGGACTTGGAGGGGAGGGATTCAAAGAAACATGAGAAATTAATGGAAAGTCTCAGGGGACTTACCTTTTATTTTGTATGCCTTATTGTGCTGTAACAGTGTTAGAAATAATTAGCTCATTTTAAATCTATGGGGCAGAATAGTGGTCCCTAAGTCCATTTGCTTCCTTCCTATTCACATTTAGGGAGTTTAAATGAAAAGTTCTGATTTCAGTTATAGTCACTCAGAGTAACCACTTGGGAAAATTTCTCTCACCTAAGCTGATCCTCACAGTCACCTCTTAGAATCCCTTTTTAAAGCCTGCCTCAAGTGCCACTGTCTTACAAAAGCTTTTCCTGATTCCCCATAGTTGTGAGGGACTTCCATCCCAAAATTATCTTATGAATTTTGTATATTCCTAAATATGAATGCATCTCCCTTCCCTAGATTGTAGGGCCTCAAGATCAAGGACCTTTCACTTTCTTTGTGTCCTCAGTGTCCTACACTGACACAGAGCAAGTACTCAGTAAGTATTTGTTGATTAATTGCCATGCTCCTTGAACATACAATCTCTTGCATCTCAAATATTTGCAGAGGTTGGACAGGCAGTATGGCAACTCTGAAGTGTCTTAATACCATCCCACCAAAGAGGAGGAGAAAAGTCCTGATTCAGGGAGCAGTAATGAAAAAGCAGTACTTTTGGAAGGGATCATAGCAGACAGAGCCAAGAGATCTAGTGAATGAGTGGAGTGAGTAAAATTAGCAATATGTATATGCAAAAGGTGCCCTTCAGGTATGCAGAGTGGATATGGTTAATCAAAAACTGCAGTTTTGAAAAACAGACAAAAGCTAAAAAAATTGACCATGTACCTTACAAGGTTTTTCCTCAGAGAAACTTAACTTAGATCTGTCAGATCATAGTGAGAAAAAAATTGTGTTAAGCCTGCTGGATAATGGACAGAGGGGTGGAACCCTTCTCCCAAAACACAAAAGAGACTTGGAACAAGAGGTCAGGGCACATTACTTTGGGAACATCAGTAACAGAGTGTAGCCAAAAAGGCTAGGCTGATTTTTACTATAACCATGGACAAAATGCACATTTTATTGCTGGGGGAATTAATAGAGAACCCAGCCCAGCATAGGTTTTCCAGAAGCTAAAATTCACCATGCTAGCATCCAGAAAGGTAGATGGAGTTGGAGACTACTCTAAGGCTATGAAAAACTTAGTGCCTACCTCACCAATCTTTCCTGAGTCCATTCTAACTTTCCTCTGAATAGCAGTGACAATGAGTGCTTTGCTCTAATGAATGGTATTTAAATTCATATACTTACTTCCTATTAAAAAAAAAATCATGTGACAGAAGTTCCAAAGTTTCTTATGCAGTGTAATTTTAAATATTTGTCTTATAATAAAGTTCACAATAAAAAAAGGAAATTAAAATTTTTTACTTTATAATTTTCAAAAAGAAATATAAGTGATCTTTTAAGGACTTATATAAACCATTGTTCTCTTTTATAGATCCAGGAAAACACTTTACAATACATAATGATACTAAGGTTAGGTGGCTTGGGAGCCTCAATTATATACCTTGAGAGCACTGGGTATCAAAACCTTATTGCTACTTAATGGTTGAGGACTCCCTGACAATTAAATTCAATATCCTGTCTCAATTATAATTCTTTCTTTGAAGCAGGCTACCACTGATAAGTTCTGAGACTGATTTGTAAAATAAGGATAAAAATGGCACCTAGCTCATAGGATTATTGTAAGAATCCAATGAGATAACATGTGTGAGCATGCTCATGCAGGCTATGGGTTTGTTCACATGGGTCTGTCTAAATGTAGGTCACTGGGAGACTTGAATTAGTATCTCTGGCATCTTACCCAATGCTAGGTGGCACCTGAGTTCAAATCCAGCTTCACACACATAATATCTCTGAGACCCTGGGCAAATCACTTAACCTATGTCTGCCTCAATTTCCTCATCTATAAAATGAGGGTAATTATGGGACCTACTTTTAAAGGTATTTGTGAGGATAAGATGAGATACTTTGTAAAGTGCTTAGCAAACCTTAAAGAGCTATAGGATTGCTAACTATTGTCCTTCTTACCTTCTGGAGAACAGGAGATTGAGGCCACTAAGCTGACTGCTTAGTTCTCTGAGAGGAAGTCTTAGACTACAATTATAAGCATTAGATAGATGTTATCTGTCTATCTGTTGCAGCTTCTCCCCACCCCTGTAATTTGGGGGAAATAACTTCCTGTGTACAAGTTGTTTCTTTAGTTGTTATTTCTTAAAGAGGAAAGGGTATAGCCAAGGATGTGTTGGTAAATGTTTAACAACTGACTCTCTGAGAAATTTTTTTTTAAAGTTTAACCTGTGTTATTAACATTTTCTTGATCCTTTTCTTGAATGTATTCAGTCAACAAAATTGTAAACAGAGCCCTGGTTTTTAGCATTTGCTGATTTCTGAGGTGTAAATACTCACTTGACAATTTAAGATAGGTTAATAATATAATTTATATATAATAATATAATAATTTAAGATAGGTTCTCTCTAGCCTATCTGAACTTGCTTCAGCATGCCCTGGGGCTAACTTAAGTCCCAAGGCTTGGTTCCTTCCTACCAAATGGAAGTTGCTACAAAAGGCCATCAGAAATTGTGAATAGTGAATAAATTAATTTATCTTAGCAGGTAATAAACAGAAATCAAATAAATTATACAGATTAGAATATACCAGCTTATGTGCATAGTGAGTGAGTCCTCTTACTGGGAGACAAATAGCCCAGTGGTAGGGTAGGAAAAAGAAGGAGTCTGATCTCAACCAAGAGGAAATTCCCCCAAATCTCTAGAAAAACAAGCTAGAAATCGTGTTGGTAAAGCATGTTAAAGAACTAGCTCTTCTATAAAACCTACTTTTCCTTAAGTCTTTTCCCTCTTTCACCCCAAAGAGAACAAATGGAAGCATGTGTGTCTTCTCTCAAAGAAAAGAAAGAAAAAGATTCCTCTCCCCCAACCTCTCATTCCACTTCTGCCCCTCACATGCAACATCAATTCATCATCCTCCCCACGAAAAGAGTAGTGTCTTATGAAAATAATACAGGCTTGAATCCAAGTTTACATATGTTAAGCACTTTTATTTTTGCTATTTTTATATGCGCAGAACTCAGTTCTAGTCATGGACAAATAATAATTAACAATCATTGTGGCCAAGTTCTAACAACCAGCCAAAGTTAGCACTTGACAACTATCCTTGCTTGGAAAGACCAAAGTGTGTATACACACACCTAGTCCCGTAGGCCTGAACATTAAAAATAATAAAAGTGTGATCGTGACCTATGTGACACACAGGAACCTGGAAAGTATATTAAATAAGTGAAATTGAGAGTCTCAGACTTCCACTGGGTAATATGCCATCAACAGAAGTAAATCTTATAAAATTAGACCAATCCTACCTGCTTCAATTACCATCAGAATATTAGTGGTGAAAAATAGCTATAGAATGAAGGCAGTCTAAGAAATTGTATAGGCCGGGAAGGGAGTGGGAAGGAGGGAGTCCCAGGGGGACTTAAGCTTAGCTCTTTAGAGGGCACCCTGTTATTGAGAGTGTGGCAGGAATTGGAATTCTGAAATGAAGTCCTGTGCTGATCTATAAACTGTAACAATGAAGGGTGCAAGAAGGCATTTGCCACTTTTAATGGTCTACGGCTTTGTGGTACAAAAGCAAGCACTCCAAGAAGATTGTGGACACTTAAATTATAAGAGAACTTAGCTGTAATGGAATATATTCTACTGGCTGAAGACAGTGATGATAATTTCTTCATATAAGGAGTATGTTTAAAGGTGCTCCTGACTCTTACACGTTACCTAGAAATTATGAGTACCAGTAATCTTTGTAGTTAGTTAAACTTCTTATCTCTGGAAGGGTTTAGAAATAACATCCTTATAGTAATAAAACATTTCATTTAGTATACACAGGCCAATGTGTTAAGGAGCCACAAAACTTCTAAAGTAACCAAAGTGATATGGGAAAAAGTTTTTCAATGTATGTCTTCCCTGACAGAATTTTTTCTGACCAAAATTAAGATTTTAAGAGCAGGCTGCTCAAAGAAGCTTTAACTTGGGCAGTAATAAAAAGACAGCCTGGTTCTAGAACTAGAATGAAACCAACCCCTAAGACTACTATAGTTTTCTAAGTCGGCACTGCACTGATACCCAACATTGTTATATTTTAAGTTTTTATTGCTCATGTTTTCTCATTGCTCTCTTTACTACTCCCTTGTAATAGAAAAAATCATTTTTTAAAAAGAGCCAATAGACAAATTGACTGCCACTGTATACTACATTCCACATCTTTGTTCTCCACTTCTTTTCTGAGAGGAGGATGTATTTCATCTTCGGTTCACTAGAAGTGAAATAAGTAATTACAATTAGTCAGCATTCAGTGACCTTTTAGGGTTATTTTTCTTTATGTAGCACCTGAGGGTACTGTTTGTCACAAAGACACTTTTGTGTCGTTGTCTCCCCTTCCCCCCTCCCCCCATTGTTTAAGGGATTCTTTGGGCCCAGATTTTCTCTTCACTCCCAAATGATGGACTAGATTTTAGTAGTGAGAAGACATAACTAGTTCATTGCTAGGTGTTCTCTTCCTATATGCTTACTTACACGTTGTTTTCTGCTACAGTTGTCCAAATTTAAACACAGGTCTTCAGAATTCAAATCCAGTGCTCTTAACTTTAAATCTATTTGTGCATTGTGTGCTGAGAAGGACTTTATTTTATGATTATTTTGAGCTTGTCATTTACTAGTCTGTCTTGTATAAATACTAGTTATTTGATTTGTGGCTTCATTATCTGTTAATAAAGAGTGTGAAGTCAGAGGGTTGGGGGTTGAAATGTGATTTACTTAATTAGAATTATGAAAAGATTTCCACCGAACCCAAGGTAGCTAGGGTAGGAGAGAGGTTACACACATTTCCTTTTTATATCTTTAAATTTTTGCTTTTTATTTAACATCATGTATTATGCTTTTCTTTCTAACCAGAGAAAATTTCTAAAGGATCAAACACATATCCTTTTAAAATTACAGAATCATAAAACTTAAGAGATAGAAAGGAGCCTGGACTATAATTCCATTCAATTCAGTAAACATTGATTAAATACTTGCTATGTGTAAGTTCTTAGGATATAAAGATGAAAAATTACAGTTATGTGTCTTATGCAGTTTACAATCTAATGGAGCAGGGGAAGAATGCCAATAACTATGATAAAAAGAGAATGAGATAAATGCAGAGGAGACTTTCTAGATAGAAAAGTGCTACGAGAAACTGAAAGAGGGCAAGGTTATTTTCATCTCAGAGGGAAGTGAAAGAGAGAGCACCTAAATTAAGCTGTAAGGAAGAGAGATTTCAATAAATGGTAATGGAAAGAGACCGTTCCAGCATGGAGAATGGTATAAAAACAGAGATGAAGGGATAGAAGATAGTTCAAGAGTGGTCTCATTTGGCTAAAACATAAATAAATGAGAAAGACTAGTGGAAGGAGCACCGTGTTAATTGCAGGAGCCTCATCAATGGTGGGCCCCTCAGTCAGCTTGATGAAATTAAAGGGTGTAAACTTCTGTCTGAATATTCTATCCCAAGGAGGTAGGCATGAACCCTGTCCCTGTATTGAGAAGACTGAAGGAACCCCTCTGGTGGGCTCAGACTCTTGCAGACATGTCTCCCCTCACCATATAAAAACAACTCGTGGAAGGGGTTAGGTTTTCTTACTTCTAGCTTTCCCTCCCTTGGATTTCCAGGTCAGAGTTCTTCAAGGTGGGAGGGAATAATTTCTACCAGGAGCAAAAATGGTGGGAGAAACCCATGGAAAGCTCAAATGGGAATCTTTTAGACCTCCAGTTCCTAAATGTTTTCTTATGGTTTTCTGTTTTCTTTTCTTAGAATAAGTCAGAGATTGGAATTCCCCAGAATGGGATTTCTCAGCCTTGGAAATTATCTCCTGGATAATACTGAGCTTGAAAGTTCCCAAGTTTAAGAGCTCTTTAGGCACCAATCTCATAGAAATAATATTTCGTCTACATTGTGCCCCCTGAAGAAAGAAGAGAACTCCCAGTAGTTACTGTAACCCCCCAGTGGAGGCAAGCAGCACCTCAGTCAGACTAGGTTATTAGAAAGTGTAGTGAGCACAAAAGCCAAGCACCATGTCATGCTATGGGAGATATGGAGGAGAGACTAAAGTATATGTTGGCAACCTGGAAACTGGTGCTGGCAAAGGAGAATTAGAAAGAGCCTTTAGTTATTATGGTCCCTTAAGAACCGTATGGATTGCCAGAAATCCTCCAGGATTTGCCTTTGTGGAGTTTGAAGATCCAAGAGATGCAGAAGATGCAGTCCAAGGACTAGATGGAAAGGTGATTTGTGGTTCCCGTGTAAGAGTTGAATTGTCAACAGGCCTGCCTAGAAGATCTCGGTATGATAGACCACCTGCACGCTGCCCATTTGATCCTAATGACAGGTGTTATGAGTGTGGTGAGAAAGGTCATTATGCTTATGATTGTCATCGCTACAGCCGCCGAAGAAGAAGCAGGTCACGATCAAGATCTCACTCAAGATCCCGGGGGAGGAGATATTCTCGCTCCCGAAGCAGGAGCCGTGGAAGGAGGTCAAGATCTGCATCTCCTCGAAGACCAAGATCTGCCTCTCTGCATAGATCTAGATCTGCTTCAGTCAAGTCTCGATCAGGTTCTTTAAAAAGATCAAGATCATCCCGTTCAAGATCGAGATCCAGATCTCCATCAAGACCTAGAAGCAGCCAATCAAAGTCCAGATCACCATCTCCAAAGAGAAGCCACTCACCTTCTGGAAGTCCTCGAAGGAGTGCAAGTCCTGAAAGAATGGACTAAAATGGAAAAAAAATGCCTTTTAGGGAAAAAGTTATTTTGTTTATTATAAGAGATTTTGTGATGGCTGTTCATTGTAACCTAGAAGGATATTTGAATCCTCTAATAATCAGAATGGATCTGGATATTTTAAGAGTTCTGTAAACCTACATCAACAAAGTAGTATAAATTTTACATACACACATGTGCGTGCACACACACACATACACATATCCTTTGATCTGAAAACATGGGGATTTTCTTGTTAGCACATTAATAAAAATGTATTTCTGACTAGAGTGCTGATTTGTGATCACTACTGTTAACATATAATTTGGGCAAGTCTCAAGCCTAGAGAGCTTGTTAGGCCTTTTCAGGTTGAATAGCTAGATGTGACTAGAAGATGGTAAAAATGGTCACCTTTAGTGCATTAATGAAATCTTTTATACATTGAAAATCTGTCTTTTCCTACTATATAAATTTGGAAGTAGTTTTAGAGAGTTAAAAGAACCTTAATTTTTCACAATTGCCTGTCATAGTCTATATCAGAATCTTAAATCCTGAGTTACTACAATGTTAAATGCCCCTTGAAATTATCACCAGGGGACTATGATTTGTTAAACTAAGTTGGCATGACAATTTTAGAACATAAAGTGCTTTTGGAGTAATGTTGAAGAATCCATGAAAAGTAATATACAACAGCACAAATCTGAATTCTGGACAATTGTATTATGTAGTAGCAAATGTTTATGCAGCAGAACATTATTAGATAAGTGTTCATCAGGTGAAGTAGTACTTAAGAAGTGTTGGAAAAGTCACCATTTACCCAGGACTGCAATTATTTTTTTAAGTAATATATACATTTTAGTATTAAGTTGAATTTTTTAAAGTAGACCAAAAATAAGTGTATTTTTAGACTTGATTGGATTGAGGACAAAGATAAATGTAAACCATCTTTGCAAAGTGGTTCTTTTTCCAGATTAGGCACTGTTCATCTCCCACATCTATTCTTGTGCTAATTTTATGCCTTTCCACCAAAAGGGGGGATTTTGGAAGACCAGTGCAAAGTATTTAAAGATATTATCGATAAAAACAGTTCATACACCAACGGTACATTTAACTTGCTTCTTGCATCACTTCACAAATTTAAACTTTTAATAGAATCAGTAATGTTCCCCACAGTTTAAATACGTGTTATCAGAATATTCTCTCACTTAAAAGTGATCTTTTTATTTGAAAATAATTGTTTGCCAGTTCTAATTTTGGTACGTAAAGCTTAACTTTTGAGGGTCATGATTTTCCAGTCTGTGATACTGACATCTGCCATAAGTTTAAAATAGGTAGCAGGTCAATAATTTAAGTTTTTTAGTTTATTTTTGAATTTTTTGACATACCCAAGAATTTTTTTAATATGCTAAAGTTATTTAAAGAAACATTTTTGTTTGAGGGTTTGTTGGATGAGCAATGTGATTTGGTATAGAAGCCACTTAAAATTTTACCGGTTTATTTGTTGCATTTTATCAGCTTAACTGTTCTGTAGTATATTAAAGCAAAAGGCTCTAAAATAAATATTCAGAGATTAAAAAGCCACAAAAGAAAAAAGGAATTAACCCCAATCCCTGCAGCTGGAGGATTGGAACCATGTCAGTGGGTGTGTGCACAAGAGATTGCCAACCCTGTGTCCCAGTCCTGAGTTAACTCAGTGCAGGTCTTAAGTGCATGGGTGATACTTTGTTCAGTTGTCCCCAAAATGTATATACCTTTGAGAGAATCTAATGGGCTATTCGAATACTTTTGTTTCTTCCGTTGTTTGTGGGTTCCTGTGAGTTCTTTGCATCTTAAACGTTTTTTATGGTGAGTGAAATAAAGGTTTCTTTATACCCAGTACCAATATTGTACATTGAGTGCCTGTGTGAGATTGGGCAACCCAGTTTCCCATCTTTGAGTTATTTTAGCTCAAGCTATACCTAAACTTTAGAGATTTTCTTGGATAATTCCAGCTAGTGGGTTGGGAAATAATATGCTAAAAAGACCCTTTGAGGTCAGACTTTAATTCATGTGAACCTAGAGCACAATATGAGATGAGGCCAAATGAGTATTTCAGACTCCTATTACAATATGATGAGTTTATAATCTATTTAGTAGGAAGCCAATCATAACCTGATTAGATTTGCATTATGCCTAAAATTTAAGGCCTATAAGAAGTGAAGGAACTCAACAAATACCATACAAGATCTTCGGGATGATGTTTCCTTTTAAAAACAAAGCTATTGGGAGGGGAGAGGGAGGAGGGGGAAGAGAGGAGCCTGAAGGGTAAGGGAATACCTGACCAGTTTTTTGACATTGGATTGTAGGACTCCCCAAGAGGGGAAAGAGAAGAAAGACCACAGAACTCATGGTGCTAAAAAAAAAAAATTTCAGGTTCTTTCTGAAGAGGGGTAGAATGTTCAAGGAAGAAGCATCTGTCTTCTAAGGAAGACAGAGTAGTAACCTAATAAAGGGAATGAATGAAACGTTTATTAAGCACTGTATACAACGAACTGAGGGGCAGCTAGGTCGCAATAGACGTAGTGCTGGGCTTGGAGTTAGGAAGACTCCACTTTCTGAGTTCAAATCTGACCCCAGACACTAACTGTGTGACCCCTGGGCAATCATTTGACCCTGTTTGCCTCAGTTCCTCTTCTGTAAGATGAGCTGGAGAAGGGAAATGGCAAACTACTGCAGTATCTGCCAAGAAAACCCCTAACGGTCAAAAAGGTGAACAAGACAACTGAATGACAATGTAATACTAAGCACTGGGGATGAGGTAGAAAAATTTAGACAATCCTTGCTCTCAAGGAGCTCACATTCTAAAGGGGAAAGACAACAAATGGAATATTTCAGCTGAAATTTGCATAGAAAGGGCCCGTGGTACTTAGGATTTAACAGTAAAATAGATGGTAGTAGCTCTTTAATGTCATTTCCACAGGAAAAAATCAGATCTGATACTAAACTATTTGTGCCAAAGACTTTGGTGACAAGACCTTTCCTTCTGGGTCTGTAGTAGCTATGGCTGTAGCACCTGCAGGATTAGTTAACAGGTTGCATCTCCACAGGGGTTGCTCCCCAGGATGTTGGCTAAGGGTACTTGCCGTGGGCTGCTCAGTGTCCAGCACTTAGCATGATTCGGAGATGTGAATAATAAATGACCAGGCTGTGTGGGTAGTTCAAGGAAGAACGGTGAACTCCATTTATTGATTCTTAGGACAAGGTTTTTTAGAGCAAAAGAGATAAAGGAAGGGGACTCAAGTTTTGTTATCATTACCTTCCTCTTGTATCCTGCAAGTAGCACAGAATAGATAATTTGATAAGGATTTGTTATCTAGAAGACTAAAGTCTTAGTGTAAGACCTTTGATCTAGGCCTCAGGTATCTGCTAAAGCAGCCACAGTCATAAACAGATACAAATGAGAGCAAATTTCAAAGCCAAAGCTGCAATCCTCAAAAGACATGTTTAGAGCTGACTGCCCAAAGATCCTTGAGTGCTGAATCAAATATTTTAGTTCTTAATAACTCAAATCTCTTGGTGTATAGCCTATTGATCTCAGAACTCAAGTAACATCCTTATAAGTGTAACCCATAACAAAGAACTCAGGAGCTAACAACAAAAAGTCGCATCTCAAAGAGATTCTTGTTTTGAAGTCCACTATTAGGATTTAATATCTGAGTTCTAAACCAGGCCTCTTTGGCTCCCCACAGGTACTAGGCTAGGAACATGGCTAATCCCAATTCCCTTGAATCTGGCATCCTGAGTTCCATCAGGGTGTAAAAAGAAATAGTGATCAAGGTAGTGGTAGTGGTTTGACTTGCCTAATATATGCTACTTCAACTAGGCTGGCTTACCTGTTTTTATGAATGGTAGTGAGTGGTTGGCAATTGGTAGGGATGGCTGGCCCCTTTTCTACAGGAGTTGGCTCCCTGGGTGACATCTGTGAAGGATGAACTAGAAGCAAGACCAATGGATTGGGTTTTTATGCTTATTTTCCTGTTGGTGACAATTGGTCAACAGTTATTGCTATTGCTAATGAGGAAGGTGAGTTCCTTCTCCACAGTGATTATTCCCCCTCTATTGAATAAGAGCAGTGGGCCTGGAGTCAAGGAGACCTGAATCCAAAGCCAGCCGAAGACACTCACTCTGCAACCTCAGGCAAGTTACTCAACCTCTGTTTGCCTCGGTTTCATCAACTATAAAATGAAGATAGCAAGAGCGCCTACCTCACAAAGTGGTTGTTAGATGAGATATTTCTAAAGTGCTTGGCATAGTGCTGGCACATAGTAGCGGCTATATTAGTGTTAGTCATTACTGTTCTATAATAATAATTATCCACAGTCCTTTATGGCTTTAAGTCTATTAACCTATGACCATAGGTGCACAGACAGTATTTTCTCCAATGAATATCTACTGAAGGCAAGAGATAAGAGAGAAAAGATGATTTGAGAGATAAACAACTGGTTAAGAAGATAGTGTCTGAGAATGGGATTTCAGTTTCTGGAGTATTGCTTAAAACATAAGAAAACAGGCTCTTAACCAAGAATGGAATTTACCTTTTAAAAAGTCTATTAGGAAGATATTTGCAAGGGGGCTGCTAGGTGGCTTAGTGAATAGAGCACTGGCCCTGGAGTCAGGAGACCCTGAGTTCACATCTGGCCTCAGACACAACACAAAAACTAGCTATGTGAACTTGGGCAAGTCACTTAACCCCAATTGCCCTCCAAAAAGCAAAAAGCAAAAAGAATATATTTGCCTCATAAATTAAATTTCTAATCAAGAATTTTAAATTAAAAGGGATGGAGAAAGGAAAAAATTGCCTAAATATTTCCACCAAGGTAAGATAACTTTTTTTTTTTGAGCAAATGAAGATTTTTATTGAACACTGAACAGGTCTTTATAAGCTAGCACTACACCTACAATGCCCCACCCCACAAAAGAAACTGAGGAACCTGCCCAGTACTGCCATACTCAAATCAGTGTGTAAGGAGCAAAGGGTTAAAAAATAATTGACCTGCCCTTAAGGAAGGGCCCATCCTTCCCCCTCATAAACAGAGTAAAAGCAAGATAGAGATTGGCACTGATGTCTACTGCTTTGGCTGAAAAACCATTTTATCAATGAATTTTACATCTCTTTAAGGCACTTATCAAGATTATAGTTATCTGTGTGTGGTCAGTGACATCCCACATCGTAAGCAGAACTGAATCTGAGATCAGGAAGGTCCAGCCAACTTCTGAGTCTCTCATCACTGAAGGGATTGATCATACCAAGAGTGGAGTGCACTTGGAGTATTCTGCTCAGTTCTGCAGGGGAGTGGGGAAAGTGTTACATTTTAGTAAAATCTGGAGAGCATCCAAAAGGGGGAAACCAAGATGCTGAAGGGAGTCAAGTTCAGACCATTTGAAGAAACTGGAGATGTTGAGGTGGCGCAGTGAATAGAGCACCGGCCCTGGAGTCAGGAGGATTTGAAAAGCTATCACATGGAAGAGGGAACAATGGGTAAAAAGCCGGAGAGGGGCAAATTTAGCCTGAAAAACTTCCCAATGATGAGGCCTGTCCCAAAGTGGAAGGAGCTATGTCTGTCAGTAGGTAGTAGGATTCCCTTCATTTGTGCATATCTGTCCTTCAAGGGGAAGCTCAAGGACCACCCCTCCGGAATGCTGAGGATTCCTTTTCAAGAATGGGCTGGGCCAGATGGCCATTGAAGTGCCTTCTGACTCTAAAATTCAGTGAAGGTTAAGAGGCCTATAAGAGTTCAGCTCTGCATTGGAAGAGGAAAGACCCCATTATGTGTGCTAAGGCTGGGGCTATAATTCCCACTTTATTATTCCCCTTTCCAACTTGAGAATATTCCTGCTTTTGTCTTGTACCTGTCCCCTTCCTCTTTTTGTTTGCCCATTTCTTCTTCTGAGCCCAGTGATAGTTTTCATTCTCCATCTTGAGGCTCCCTGATTTTTCTCCTTTCTGATTGGAAATTTAAGAGTTTTTTTTAGTAGGGTTTTGCCATAATATGGCACTTTGCCATTAAATGCCCCTTCTTGTCATATGGGAAGGAAGCCTGAGAATGTCTTAAGTGGGAGGCTTTCAGTTCTTTAAAGGGAATCAGTGCCCCACTTCGTCAATGCTGAATTTCTTCATATTAAGTAGACTGAAAATGAGGGAAACGAATATGTATATGCAAACACCCTTAAAAACAAAGGTGTATTGGGGGAGGAGTAGAGGGCAACCCAAGAAACATGAGCTAGAGAAGTCAGAGAAACTTCTCCAACAGACAGATGGGATAATGCTTTGGGGACTGGTTCCCAGGGCAATGAAAGAATAAAGCAAACCCAAAATCAGCTAGTTCAGGGCCCAAGGTTGGACTCTTATGTAGTTGCATGTTCCAAACATGTCCTTGCCATCAAATCTACACAAGATGTAGGTCAGACTTGCAGGCCAGAGGTGCTTCCATCCCCAACCCTCCACGATCGTCTTGCTCCCAATGTTGACCCTATACCTCTCTGTCCCCATTCCCCCTCTTCCTCTCCAACCCTTCTCTCAGTCTTGGCCCTGATTCAAAAACCTTGGCAGCAATGAGTAATGAGCAGAAGCAAGAGTCCCAGGCAAAGGGATGGGGTTACAAATGTAGACAGAGACTCCTTCAGTAACAGCAAGTTGTAAATTGTACTAATCATAACCAGAGTGAGTAAAATGCTGCAGAGATCCTGTAGCAAGGGGGGTCCCGTGGCCAATAGGAAACCAGCCAAAAGTTCCACACAGCCCATAATAACCAGAAGTTCCCCAGGATCTGGATTGTAGCCCACGGCCTTCAATGGTAAGATCCAAGCAAACTTCACCATCTGCGCCTTCATCTGAGCGTGCACCTGGACTGGGATGTGGCTCTCAGAGAGCTTGACCACCCCCATGAGCATGAAGAAGATCCCCAGCAGCAAACGCAGACCCGAGAACATGATCACCATGGCCGTGCGCGCCTGCCCGGGGGACCCAAGCAAAGGGAACGACCCCAGCCCAGCTGGGGGACTGCCTGCCCCCAGCTCTGCCGGCACTCTATCCTCCCCAAAGTAAGATAACTTTGAAAGATGCTACAGTGTGGGAAAAGTACCTATTGAAATGTCCATAAGCTCAAAGGAGCCCAAACCCAAGAAAGTTATCAGTAATCAAACCAATTAGCCTCAAATGATTATTAATGCATGCACAGAGTTTAGGAAAAAAGCAAAATGAACTAAGTACGATATGAACAAGCAAGTTTGACTACATAGGTATCTCTAAAACTTGGATGCAACCCATGATTGGAATGTGGCTCTAGATAAGTATTTCTTCAAAAGAAAAAGGACAGATGAAAAAGGTAATGAGATAGTGTATATTTTAAAAAATTAAATTTATTTATTTATTTTTAGTTTTCAATATTCACTTCCATAAGGATAGTATTGTATATTAATGAGGCACACACAGACAAGAAAATGCTCACAATCTGGGAAGGAAAGAACCAATCAACAAGTAATTATTAAGCAATCTACTATGGACCAGGCATTGTGCTAGGTGCTAGGGCAAACAGTCCAAAGAAGAAAATAATCCCTACTCACAATGCAATTACATTTTAATGAGGAAAGCAAGTACATAAAAAATATGTAAACATAAAATTAATAAATATGTACAAAGAAGTTAAATAACAGTACTTTTGGATGGAAGGTACCAGTGGTTTGGGGAATCAGGAGAAGCCTTATGCAGAAGCCAATGTTTCATCTTCTGCGTAAGAAGAAAGGAGAGAGATTCTTTAAGACAGAGGTAAGGAGGAAGTTCATTCTAGGCATGTGGAACAGTCAGTACAAAAACACAGAGATAAGAAATGGGGTTTCATGTGTGGGGGACAGAGAAAGTCAGTTTGGCTAGAATAAAAAGTACAGGAGGAAAAGGATGAAAGCAGGTTGATCCAAGAGGTGATAAAGGACTAAACTAAGCTGAGTGATAAAACTGAGTCAGATGTGAAAGTTCCTTATGAAGGTCAAAATGGCAAGGTATGGCAACTGGTTGGATATATAGGGTAAGAGAGAGTGAAGAGTCCAGTATAATGCTGAGACTAGGAACCTTGGAGACTGAAAGGATGGTGTTATCTTCTACTGAAAAAGGGAAATTTGGAAAAACAGTTCAGGTGAAAAGAAAGTTAATTCAGATTTGGACATGTTGAGTTTTAAGATATCTCTAGGACATCCCAGTTTGAAATATCCAATAGGTGATGTGGACTGAAGTTCAAGGGAAAGAATGGAGTTGTAGATATGGATCTTTTGAAGTTATCTGCATAGAAGTGATATTTACATCATGGAAGCAGATAAGATTACCAATATGGAACATGATAGAGAATATTTGGATAAAGAAATATGGAAATAAAAGAAATGACTTTTTGTCAGAATCTTTTACACATCACATCAACAGAAAGGAAAAAAATGGAAACTGCTTAAGAAAATAGATCATAGGCCTGGGACAGAGACATAACAAGTAGCAATAGGGAGGGCTTCAATTATCCAGATGCCTATAAGAATGTTCACTCTCTCTGTCTCTCTGCTTCTCTATTGCCTTCTTCCTCTCCCTCCTTTCTCACCTCCCCACTTCTCTCCTCTCCCTCTTTCCCTCACTGCCAAAAGCATAACAATTAATTGAATTTGTCTAAATGATAGTTTCATTTTCAAAAAGGAGAGGTACCAATGTGGAGGGGGTGAGGTAGGGCAGGGAATGTTATTCTAGATCTGATTCTCAGCAACAAAGAGGAAGAGATCACTCTCTCCTAGATTTTGTGACAGTGAATCAAGCCGTAGTTTTAGAACAGATTTCAAGGGGTTTTTAAAAAGGATATGCAGGATCCCACAAATGAAAACTCTACAAGGGAAGTTAGCTGAGAAGTTAGGGGAAAATTAAAGAAACCCGAGTCTACTAACTGATTGCTAAGAGGAAGCAACTGACAGAGGCTCATAAAGCTGGTATCAGGATAGCCACCCAAAGGGTTACCCCTAGAACCCCGAAACTTGCAGCAGCAGTCCTTCTAGGCACCCAGTCTGCCAGTGCTGTTGTGGGCTGGAAGTGGGAGTCGTGATGAGTTATTATATTCGAATGATATTCTATGTACATGGTTTATTGCCACCACCACCACGCCCCTCCCGCATACCCCCAGCAGAATATAAACTCCTTAATGTAAGAGACTGTTTCATTTTCATATTTGTATCATCATCACCAACATGGAGCCTTACACACAGGACTTAATAGATGTTTGTTTCATTTAATTGAATTATTCATTAGCATTACTCATTACCTTGGCTCCAAGTCCAAAGCTCTTTTTTCTTGATTTGTGTTATATTTGTATCCTTGGTACTTGGTATGGTGCCTAGCATAGTAAGCACCTAATATGTGTTTAGGGCAGAAACAGTACTGGCATGAGAACCTATAAAATCTGTGTTCTAGACCTAGTTCTTTCACTCACTAGTTGTATGACCTTGGACAATTTGCTTCTTTTTCTCTTGGTTTCAGTTTTCTTCTGTGCAAAAGAAGGACATTCTCTAAGGTCTCTTCTCTATCTAACAGCCTATAATTTTCTGTATCATGGATGGATGTATACAGAATACTATAGAGGGAAGTCTTTCAGCTATGGCTTGTCCCAGATAGTTCAATACTCAGATTCTGATTCTGATACCTCTTTGTGTCCAGGATCCAATATTTCCTAGTTGTGTGAGCAAGTCACTTATATCTATATGTAACAGCCCAAAAGTTATATTCATCTTGTTAAAACTTACAGAGTTCAGGTTCCATTCAACCACTGTGCTTAAGTTCCAATTTTTTTTTTCTCTGAATTCCCTCAGCCCAGCCAGAAATTAGTCATATGATTTTATAATGCAGCAATGAAAAAGGGCAATTTACTTGAAATAAAAATCAAAGAAATAATGTATTAAGTGCCTACTACCGTGTTTCCCCGATAATAAGACCTATCCCGAAAATAAGCCCTCCCCTTACTGTGTAAGATTCCTCTAAAATAAGCCCTCCCCCGAAAATAAGCCCTATTGAGATTGCTACTGTAGTGAAGGTGATCCCCTGCGCTACACGCTACATTACGGTACCCTCTGTATGCACCATCCCCCCCGCCCCCCCGTGAAAACACACGCTGCGCTCCGAGCTGCATCCAATCAGAGCTGCAGCAGTGAGCGCGTCATCCTGTTCTTCCCCAGTGATTTGCTTATTGAATAAAGGTACATTTTTTTTGTTCACATTTACCTGTTTATTAAAATTGCTGTCAATGTTCATTAAAATAAGCCCTCCCCTGAAAATAAGCCCTCTGGTGTTTTTCTGTCCAAAAAAATTAATAAGACAATGTCTTATTATTGGGGAAACATGGTATGTGCCAAATACTGTGCTAGATGCTGGGATTAAAAAAAAAGACAATCCCTGCCCTTAAGAAACTTACAATCTAATGAGGGATGACAACATACAAAAGGAAGCTGAAAAACGGAGTTACGATTTAGCTGAAAGTTGTATTGTTTTGAAGGTTGTACTTTTGTTCAGTCATGTCCGACTCTTTATGACTACATTTGGTGTGAAAAACTACTCACCTGGAGTCCTTAGTGGAGTCTCTCCATAACTACTGCAGAGCCTGAGCCAGTCCTAAGGTCCAACTTACTTGACCCAGCCCAGCAGTGAATTTACCTAACCACTTGAAATATGATGTCCTGAAAGCCAAGAATCAACTTGGCTATATGCTGCAGCATCCTCAGAAGTGAATTTTGTGGCAGGAATATTTGAAGTAATCACTATTAAGTTTGAGCCCACTCTCCCAAGGGACTAAAATGGTGGATGAGGTGAGCTCCCAGTTTGGGAGGTATTGTACTTCCACTCTTGCTACATTTTTTTGAGGAAATATCATTTTATAAAAGCTAATTGATGGGGGGTGGCTAGGTGGCATAGTGAATAGAGCACCGGCCCTGGATTCAGGAGGACCTAAGTTCAAATCTGGCCTCAAACACTTAACCCTGACTAGTTGTTTGACCTTGGACAAGTCACTTAAGCCCAAATGCCCTGCCTTCCCTTCTCCAAAAAGCAAAAAAAAAAATTTATGTCAACTGGTTATTAATGATATTGAGGAAATAATTGATCAATTGCTACCAAGGTAGTATATATTGGTTAGATGATATTGAGATGGTAACTGAACAAATGATATTGGGAGAATATCCTAGACAGGGCTTCATCAGCTATAAAATAAGAGAAAGACAATGCCAACCCTTTACTGGGTACCTCTAGAACTCTGAGGTGAGATATAACCCATATGGTTTACCAATATGGGTAAGCTTATGATGAAACTGACAACTTTTTTCTCTACTTGCCCCTATGTAACCACAGATACATTGTGAAGCCTGTGGTTTTCTTCTATTTCTGCTCTGCAAAAAAATCCCTGTGCTCTCCATATCTGTAAACCACATTTCTCCTAGAACTGAACTGATGAAGCCTCAGGTTCCTTCCTATATGAAAGGAAGTGAAATCTCACAGTTTTTAGTAGGAAAAGTTCAGTTCACTGAAATGCTTTTAGATTCCACAAGGTATCTAATCTTTAAGAAACTACCACCAGTCAAATTTTGGTATAATATCAAAGAAAATATCCCCAATTATCTGAAAAGGTTGTGAAAATATTCTTCACTTTTCCAATTACATATCTGTGTGAGTCTGGGCTTTCCTCTTAAACTTCAACCAAAAGAACATCACAACAGATTGAATGCTAAAATAGATAGGGGAATCTAGCAATCTTCCATTGAATTATACATAAGTGAGATTTGCAAAAATGTAAATATTGCCATTACTTGTCACTAATTTTTTTTTTTCATGTTGGATTTTGTTATCCTTTCTAGTTTAGTTTCTCAGTACCATGGCAATGTCTAGTTTCCAGGTATTAGATAATTTCCAGACTAGCTCCAAGGATTCTAGATAGTAATTCCTAGAATCATATGACAGACAGTCCTACTGAGGATGCACCATGAGATATAGGGGTGACATAATTGATATTTACTATGCTTGCGCAGAATGACAATATTGCTAAAGTCAACCTGTAGGTTTAATGTTGGCAAGATGCCTTCTTTGTCTGTTGCCCTATAAAGCAAGTGGGCACTGGTCTATGAGGAAAGAAACCATGGTGAATCTGTGTGTGCCTTGACCAGCATCCAGCCCCATCCAGGCTTGAGGGGATTTAGGGGAGTGCACAAGCTGTGCCTGTCTTGATTGACCCCATCAAGATGTAGGGGTAGTTGTTCCCCCCTTCTCACCACCCCTGCAAGAAGGGTGATTAGGGAATGCTGTAGGAGCTGGTTCTCCCATTATCAGCAACCTTTCTGAGAAGATTAGACTAGAATAAAAATGAGTATTAACCTCTCACAAGGTGTCTGCCTGTCTGACCAGATCAAGCGAATCTGTTTAGAATCTGGAGTCCCCAAAACTCTAGTGCCTCCTGTGTGTTTCTGTAAAACAAGTATAGTTATTTTTCATAAAAGTTAATTATTTTAGCATATAATGGATTTATTATTGTTATTTTTAATGAATTAATAAATGTTTTAAATTTTTATCAGTTTTAATTTCCAGTGAAGTAAATATTGATGCATACAACATATGTTCAGAAAAATTCTTTGGGCCTTCAATAATTTTTAAGAGTGTTTAGTCATCCTAAGACCAAAAAGTTTAAGCACTGTTGATCTAATCACATTACTATAAATGAGAAAATTGAGATCCTCAGGGTTTTAAGGATTTGACCAAGTTTACACAGCAGAGCTAGGACTAGAACCATGGTCTGTTGATTCAGAGTTCAGCTCTCTTTCCACCATTCTATGAGATAATCTTAGGATAGAAAAACTGGAGATCATCAACCCACAAGCATTTATTGTGTTTGGACATTCTTTTAAGTTCTGATGATGAAAAGAAATGCAAAAATTATCTAAAAGGTATTCATATTCTAAGGGGGGAAACAACAGTAAATAACTATTTACAAAAGTGATATGCAAATGAGGGCAGATGGAAGGTGTGATATGACCACTATCTACCAGGGTTCTCCTCCATTTCCCCCAAAACACATGAATTACACCAGTTTTATTTCTTGCTTTTCCCCCCTGAAAAGTGATAAGGCTGTCCCCAGGAACTGATTAGTCCAGGGGGCTAAGGCACAAACTATATTTTCTTTGATTCATATTCTTAGTGGCCTCTAGCCAAATTGGCATAGTTTTCTGGCCATCTTATGGCATAAAAAGGTCCACCCACATGGAATCAGTGCCTTTCAGATTTGGCAGATACATCAAGATGATGCACATCACCTGCATGATTGCTGCCTGGCCCTGCTTACTTGATATATTTCCATATGGAGGTTAAGGAGATCATGCTAGAAACTACAAATGAGGTGCTAGTGTTATGGTCTAGGGGTGCTAGGAACCCTGAAATACAAGGGTACAATGTGGGAGGGTATGACTCAAAAGAATTCGACTGTTTAAGTCTTTCAGTCCAAGTAGAGATAACACCAATAGAAACAGGCCAGACTCCTAGTGATTCTGCAGTATTTGTGATGCCAAAACAAGTGGGCTAGATTATTAAAGGAATCTTTGGATTTGACAAGGATAAAATCGGTACTTTTATATGGAAAGACTGTGGGAAGATATGGATGGGATTAAAGAGTGGCAAGTAATCTGAGATGGGCCAGGTGCAGACAACTGAGGGAGGTAAGTGTCTGGAGAGCCATAGTGAAAGGGCAGTTCAAAGGACTGGGATGGGCCGGGTGCCTCAATCAAACACCAAAGATCTGGATTCAGGTACTTTGGGGGTCCAGGTCCCAAAGACATGGTCTTTTCCTTTTAGGGGTCCAGATCCTATCCCCTTCACTAGCATCCCTGTTGAATATCCTTTTAATGCTATGTCCAAGTAAACTTCCTTTTATTTATTACCGAATGACCTAGGAATGCATCATTTCATTCCAACACTAAATCTAAACTAACAGGGGACCAACTTGAGTCAAGTCTGACTTTTTCAGAAGTTAGCCTCAAAAGGACAGCTCTAGCAGCTCAAAGGACCAACAAATGTTTAAGTTGAGAAGGGAAAGCATTCTAGGCATGGGGGACAAGTAGTAGAAAAGCATGGAGATGGGGAATATGGACTATTGTATGTGAAGGAGAGCAAATAAACCAGTATGACTGGATTGTAGAGGGAAGCAGAGATTATAAAGAATAGAAATTCAGGAAGGGGCCTCCCAGATTCATAACCTCCATCACTCTCCCTCACCCTACATATCCAGTCAGTTACCAAATCTTACCCTATCATCCTCTACATCTCTCACATCTGACCCCTTCTCTCTATTCACATAGCTACCACCTTAGCTCAGACCCTCATCATCGCTTGCCTACATTGCTCTCCTTATCTATCTCAAGTTGCTTATGCCTCTGATCGATCATATACACTATGCTAAAATAATTTTCCTTAAACATAGCACTGACTATGTGATTTTCTTTCTCAATTAACTCTAGTGGCTTCCTATTGTCTACAGGATAAGATATAAAGTCCTCTGCTTTGCTTTTAAAGTTCCACTCAACCAGTCCCCAAACTAGTTTTCTGGATGTGACTCCCACTTTCACATTTTGCAATCCAACGAAACTGCCCTTCTATCTGTTTCTGTTTCTCATACATGCTTGTCCTTCCTTCTTTAAAGAGGACCATGACATCAGAAAGATGATGCCATGACTTGCAAGTGAATGGGATTTAAGTGAGGGAGGGCTGTGCAAGGTCACCAACCTCGCTTTCTCCTCTAGAGACATCTGGGATCCAGATATAGATCAGGACAACTGGAAATGGCCCTGGATGCAGTTAGAGACTTTGGCCTTTTTAAGTTAAGGTCTTTCCCAGGTCTCAGTTTGACTGAGGCAATGCCCATTCAGTAATTAAGGCTAGCATCCATGACATACTCAATCTCTTGTCTCCTTGCTATTGCACTGGCTTTCCCATATGCATCCTCTTCTCATTCCTGCCTCCTAAAATCCTTCCTTTCCTTTAAGATGCTCAGGTTCCATTTTCTACCTGAAGTCTTTCCTGATTACCCATAATTTCAAGTGCCCTCTCTCCCAAAGTATCTTGTATTTAACTACTTTGCATATGTTTGTATTTATTAACTTTATATGTAGGTGTATATCTTTGTACATATATTTATTATCTTCCCCAATAGAGTGTAAGCACATTGTGAGCAAGATTGTTTCAGGCTTTTTACTTGTATCCCCATACTTAGCACAGTGCCTGCACACAGGAGGTGCTTAATAAAGACTTGTTGCTTTCCATCCTTAATGCTGAGTGGAGAAGGATCACTGAAGAGTCTGCTACCACCACGTTGAAATCAGAGCCCCCCAAGCAGCTGAAAGCTCTTCACCAGAGGCTAGAGCTTCAAGATGACAGAGGAGGGTCTAAGGAGCCACTTTGAGCCATGGGACACACTTACCAGCTGGGTGGGAATGAGAGACCTAAATGCCAAGTGTTCCAAGGGCTTTGTTTTTGTTACATATCCCAGGCAGAAGAGGTAGATGCAACCATGAATGCAAGACCTCAGAAAGTTGATGGCAGAATTGTTGAAGCAAAGAGAACTGTTTCCAGAGAGTCTCTCAAGAACCAGGTGCCCATTTAACTGTGAACAAAATCTTTGTAAGTGGCATTAAGAAAGACAACAAGGAGCATCAAATAAGAGACTACTTTAAACAATATAGGAAAATGGAAGTGATTGAAATCATGACTGACTAAACTAGTGGGGAAAGTGGTGGGGGAAGCATGTTGCTTTTGTCACTTTTGTTGACCATGACTGTAGATAAGATTTTCATTAAAAAATACCATACTTTGAATGACCACAATTGTGAAGTAAGGAAAGCCTTATCTAAGAAAGAAATGGCCAGTGCTTCATCTAGTCCATGTCAAAGTGGTTTTGGAAACTTTGGTGGTGGCCATGAAGGTGTCTTTGGTGGAAATGACAACTTTGACTGTGATAGAAACTTCAGTGGTTGTGGTGATTTGGGCAGCAGTTGGGATGGTGGAGGACATAGTGGAAGTGGAGATGGCTGCAGTGTAATTGGAAATGATGGAAACAGCTTTGGAGGTGGTAGAAGCTACAGTAGTTTTGGAAACTACAACAATGTTTTCAAATTTTGGTTCCATGAAGGGAAGAAATTTTGGAGTCAGGAGCTCCAGCCCTTATGGTGGGCTTTGCCAAACCATCTAGCCAACATGGCCATGGTAGTTCCAGTATTAGCAGTAGTTAGTTGCAGAAGACTTCAATTGCTGTTAGGAAACAGAGCTTAGCAGGAGACGAAAGGTAAAGAAATGATCAGGAAGCTACAAGTTACAAAAAATTTGTGAACTTGGGAGAGAACAGTGGTGACAGGGCCTAGTTGAAACAAGACATGTTTTAGATAATACTTTTTATGAATGGGCAAAAAACCCACAAAACATCAGGGCTGTATTTGTGACTAAATGTATAACAGGTATTTTAATTTCTGTTCTGTGGGAACGTTCCAACAAAAAGTTTTAATGAAGATTTTTTTTTGGTACCCATGCTGTTGGCCGAATGCAATAGCCTAATCATGATGCTAAATAAATGCTTTTTTAAATATGTAAAAATGTTTCTTGTTGATTGATTGATCCTAAAAATAATACGGAGTCTTTAAAATTTATTGAATGGTGGAGATGGGGAAGGTGACAGGGTAACCCAGTCTTTAGGAAAATCACTTTGTGAAAAGGTTATAATGTAATGAAAAGAGAGGCCAGTAATGATATATCCAGGCTCAAATGATATAATGAATGTAAAGCATTGTGCAAACTTGAAGGCTCTGTACAAATGCCAATTATTCTCATCAGCCTACAGTCACCAGGCCTCCAGGCAAGGGATGACTATTCCTTGAACCTTCTACTGACCTCCTGCTCAGCTCTAGCATTGTTTATAGAGTAATACAGGGTTGTGCTGGGAAATATTTGACAACTGGCCTCTCAGGGGAAAAAATACATATGCACACGCACTTTGAAGTATAATCTGCATTATTAATCCTTTCTTATCTAGATCCTCAACAAAATAAAAAAAATCAAACTAATTATATAGGGTTTCAAATCAAATGAGAAGAGAGGAAACAGGCACCATTGTAGAGGGCTTTCTCAAGTAGTTTGGTTGCAAATGGGAGAAAGGATGGTAGCTATCTAGGATGGATTGATTATGTGAGGTATATTTGGGTTTTGTTCTGTTTTTTTTTTTTTAAGGATTGAGGAGACATGGACAGATTTATAGGCAGCAGGAAAGATCAGAAGAATTAAGCATTAGTGAGAGAAAGTGGATGATTGGAAGACATTTTTCTGGAAAAAAGAATAGAATAGACTGGGATCACTTGTGCAAAGAGAAAAAGGATACCTCTTCATGTGAGACAGGGGTGACGAAAGAGATGGTCTGGAGTGATGTGAGATTAGGAGAAGAAAAAAGGTAGATCATGGTTTTGTTTTTGTTTTGTTGTTGTGGAATACAAGTCAGTTGAGAGGGTGTTAAAATGTGCCATGGGAGGGTTGAGGTAGGATGAAAAAATTTGGAATTGTCACTGTAGTAAATGGAATAATGAATTGGTTAGAGAGTTGTAAAAGGATTACCTTGTTCAAGTAAGAGCTCAATTGAAATCGTATGACATAAATTTGTAGTGGACATAATCAGCAAAAGCTGGGATTTGGCCAAAAAAAAAATCGATCTGCAATAGGACAATGGGGCTTAATGTAGAGGATAGTATGAAGTTTAACTGGTCCACCAAAGTGTAGAGACAGAGAAGAAAGTAGAATGTAGTCAATCCAAGGATGATGGACTGGAAAAGAACTGAGGAGCAGAGGGATTGCAGGATATGGGGAGAACAAAAAGCATACTTTTCTGAAACTCAATGATCCCAATAATATTCATCAGTCATATCCCAGGACTCAACCATAGGTACTTTTTGTTCCATCCAGACTAGATTTTTTGCTATTTCCCACACATATACAGTATTCCTCAACTATCTATACCCTGGACATACTCCCACACACATCACCTTACCTGTTCCTATATATTTCCTTTATCTATAGTAGCCTCCCCCTCAATTCCTGATGCTTACCCCTTGAAATTTTAAGTATCTTTCCAGGTGTGAATTGAAATGGCATCTCTTTTATTACAGTCTTTTCTGTTCTCCTAAGCTGAGAAGTGATTTCTCCTAGACTCATTAAACTCACATCTATTGTGCAATTCTGTTTTAGGGTTTGGGTTTCTGTTTTGTTTGTTTGTTTGTTTGTTTTTTTTGCATATCTTATCTCTTCTACTAGGTAGTAAATCTCCTTGAAGGTAGTCATTATAGAAACTCACATACAATCACACCCATTAATAAGTTTTTAAAGTATTTCCTTCATGGCAAACCATGGCAAATAATGAAAGTATTAATATCCTCATTATAGAAGGATACTGAGGCTCAAAGCAATTGAATTCTTTGCCTATAATAACACAGCTATTGTGTCACAACTGAACCTAAGTTTCTCACCTACTTCCAACATATTACTTTTACATATCCTTATAGCTTTATTTCCCTGGTGGTTCTAGGCCTTTAATGTACATAGTAAGTGTCCAGGGAATGTGTTTGTTTCCTTACAGTGAAAGCTTTTTTTTTTTTTTTTTTTACAAATTAGGGATTCCTGTTGTTTATTTTCATAAAGTATTAAATCACGATATGAGGCATTTGAGGATTTTTTCTTTTGATATTTTCTGCTAAAAGCCCTTGCCCCTGATTTTTGGTGCTGCTTGATCCAGATAAGGTCCCTATTAAAAACCAAGTCCACTTAACCTATGTTGGCAGTCTATCTCCGTTCAGTACTCCAGCAGACTGCCCTGTGTCCATTCTTCTCCACTGCCTGCTGCACTGTCCTTCTCAATAAAGCTTGCTTCACTTTTTCTCCGATCTCATTTTGATGGTGGTAGTTTCTCCTTAGAAGCATGAACCAACTGTGACAAGCTATTTGGCAGCCCTACTTACAACCAAAATCTTACTCAGAAAGCAAAGGCTGAAATCAGAAACATGTGCCTTGAAGGAGGGCCTCCTTGTGCCCCAGCCCTCCTCCCTAACACTAGGGCTGTGACTAGGGAATCCTGCTGCAAAAGTGGGTATCCCTTGGGCTTTTTCTCTTGGCAGCATAAGATGCAGATAAGAGAAATTGCCACCATTCCTTGTACTGAGACTTTGGTATGTTCTGAACCTCCCTAAGTTTCTAAGAAGATATAAGCTTTTATTTCTCCATATAACAACTCATCTCTGTGGATCAAGATTCTAAGTCCAATTTAAAGAACAAAGTGGAAGATGAACATATCTAGGTATCTGTTCCAAAAAGTACTCTGAGAACAAAACTGCTGGATCACAAGAAACAGAATTAAGGGTCTCTCTGTAATCTGTGTTTTGATAACCATTCAACAACTTTTTGATATTCAAAATGTTATTTTGTACCAAATAGTTTTCTTTATGAAAAAAATCTATTTTATTTCTTTAGTGCGTGCGTGCGTGTGTGTGTGTGTGTGTGTGTGTGTGTGTGTGTGTGTGTGTGTGTGTGTGTGAGCCTGGCCGTCCCTCTGAACTAGAAAGACCTAGGTTCAAGTTTTACTGTTTGACAAGTGATTGAGCCAGTCACTTCTCAGAGGCAGCTAGGTGGTGCGATAGAGCACTGGGCCTGGAGTCAGGAAGACCTGAGTTCAAATGCATCCTTAGATGCTTTTTAATTGTGTGCCCATGGGCAAGTCATTTAACCTGTTTGCCTCAGTATCCTCAATTGTAAAATGGGAATAATAATAGCCCCTACCTCCCCAGAGCGTTGTGCTGATCAGATGAGATATTTGTAAAGCACCCAGCACAGTGACTGCCACAAAAAAAAAGGTGCTAAATATAAATATTTATTCCCTTCCCACCCCACTGCCCCGAGGGAACCCTCTAAAACTATAAATTGCAGATCTACATTGGGAAAGGAAGTTGCCTTTACTCATAAAATCCCGCTTCCAATGATTCCCTATTTTCACTTCAATATATATTTGCTTATATTTCCTATATGCTGTTGATGTACTAGAACCAGATCCAATTTGAGCTGTGTTAAATTTTTAGTTAATTTTTTACCTTGGAAATATGCAAACGCTGAAAATCCAGACTTGGTTTATTATTACGTTAATTGTCTAGATTTAGGAAAGTGACAGAAAAAAAGTTAATACTGAATTAATTCAGCTTAAACTTAAAACTGTCGAGATTTTTTTTTGAGAGCCCGTTGTTAAAACATTTTACCAGCACACCCTTGCATATATATGCGAAATGCTACAATTTATTTCCTTTCATGTTTAATAAGGGGGTATAAGAAGATCTGCATGCGCGCGCATTCCTCCGCCCCGCCCCCAACCCCTCCGTAACCCCCTCCCTGCCCCTAACCTCCCTCCCCACCTCGCCACAGAAGACTGCTCTTTCGGGGAAGGAGCCTTGCACATCCTTGCTCCCCCACGTGGAGAGGGGTCTTCTGAGGATCCCCGCCTCACAGGGACGACGCCTCCATCCTTCTCCTTTAACATCTCCTTGTCCCTTTCCTTAATTTACCCTGTTCTACCCCCTCCAAAACTTCTTCTCATAGATAGCGTTGTAGATGTATTGTTCTATAATCAGTCTTAACCCACCCCTTTCACCTTCCCCTTACACTTGACAATCGTTATAAAAGACCTTGTGTAGGTCCCTTAAAAAAAAACAACAAACAACTTCCTGAGCCTCCTTTAAGTTATCTGTCAAATGGGGACAGTAATCTCTCCTCACA
Organism: Petaurus breviceps papuanus; assembly: GCF_028583685.1. NCBI lineage: Eukaryota > Metazoa > Chordata > Mammalia > Diprotodontia > Petauridae > Petaurus > Petaurus breviceps. The sequence goes on from NW_027187287.1 coordinate 5,990,999, forward strand.
AGTTCGTGAAGTTAACTGTTAATTGTTGATGTCACTGCTGTTGTTAATTCTTTTCCTCACAAAAATAGGAAATTTGCACTAATCAAGAGAGATAAAGGAAACATGTAAGGATGAGTATATTCTTATGTGCTTGTATTCTTATACAGAGAGAGAGAACTACAGGGGCACAAGTGGATAGAGCACTGGACCTGGAGTCAGAAAGATTTGAGTTCAAATCTTGCTTCAGATATTTACTAGCTGTGTGACCCTGGGTAAAACACATAGCCTCTGTCTTCCTCACTTTCCTCATGTGTAAAATGGGAATGATAATACCCCAGAGGTTCAAATGGGTTGAGGAAATCCATTCAAATGCCCCATTGAGAATCCTGTGTTTTGCTGGGCAGTTCTGGGTCCTTAGCTCTCTGTAGGACACTTTCCCTTCTCACGGAAAGTGTCTGTGGTGTCTATAGTGGGATCACATTGTAATCTACCCCTTATGGCAGCAGGAGTTTTCTGAAGATTATTTAGCCTCGGGTATCTCTGAGTATTTTAGATTCCTCTGAGGCACTTTGTCAATTCATCAAAGATATTTTTCTTAGTCTGTGACACTCTGCTCAAAAAATACTCCGAAGGACTATAGCAGAGGAAATGTGAGCTTGCTTGCTCTTTGGGAAGAAATGACCTCAAGCCAAGCTAAAACATTGACGACGACGTATTGCTCTTGTCTTTCCTGGGCCAGTCTATAGTTTCTTCTCAGCTGTGTCTATCCACCTCTTGTTCAGTCATTTTTAGTCATGTCTGGCTCTTTGTGACACCATTTGGGGTTTTCTTGGCATTAATTAAGGAGTGGTTTGCCATGTTCTCTGGCGCATTTTATAGATGAGGAAATTATTCAGGTTATGCCTTTGGAAACTGAATGACACCTTGATTTTTTTCCCCCTTCCTTTGTCTTTTTTTTCCAGAATGAATTTGTTATATCTCTTGTGATTCCATGACATTTCCCCACTGATCGACCTTCCCCACATCCTTCTTCCACGGTGTTTCATGTTTCCAGGCTGTAGCCTGTGTTCACAAAGAGGTAGTATTCTTAGAGATGATCCTGGGAACAGCAAGGGAATTACCTAGAAGCCAATTCCATTTCATGCAATCACCACCTGAGAACTCAATTCTACAGCACAGTGGTAAGGGAGTGCACAATCATCCAGGCAAAAAGAGCTCTTTTCATATCATCCACAGGATGAAATGGAAGACATGATTAAAGTATGAGCTAAAGTTAGGAAGGGTTCTCTGTGATGGAGAATATTCTCACAGGAATACTGGGTGATAGGATGGAGGTGAAGAGGGGTAAAAAATTCATGTGGAATCAAAGGAGTTGAATTCTAATACTGGTTTTGCTTCTCAGTGCTATTGTAGCCTTTAAAAAAAGAGTCACTCTACTTCTCTGACACAGCTGGTACTGTAGTGGATAGGGTGCTAGACCTAGAGTCAGGAAGATCTGAGTTCAGATCCTGCCTCCGGTACTTTTATTAGCTGTGTGACAGGTATTAGCAAGTCACAACAGCTCTTTGCCTCAGATTCCTCAATATAAAATGGAATAATAACAGCACCCACTTTGAAGAGTTGATAGGAGAATCAAATGAGATAATATTTGTAAAATTCAGCACAGTGCCTGACACATGTTAAAAAAAATGTTTATTATCTTCCCACCCCCATCTCAGTTTGCTCATAATGAACAAGACTAACCTGACTGGAACAAAGAGGGTAGTGATGATAATAGCTAACTTATATATACTTATTACATTCCAGTCTCATTTCATCCTAATAAAAATCCTGGGAGGTAGGTGCTTTTATTATCCCCATTTTACAGATGAGGAAACTGAGGCAACAAATAGGTGTTAAGTGACTTGCCTAGAAAGCTAGTGAGTGTCTGAGGCTGAATTTCAGCTCATATCTTTCTGACTTCACTTTACTGTGTCATCTAGCAGCCCATATTGTAATGGTAATGATATGAAGTGATGAAAAATTAATTCGGGAAATATATGGAGGGAGCAAGTTTCAATGTGGGGCTATGAGGTTGTAGATTTTGAAGTGAGAATCAGCCATTACTAGATGGGTAGAGTCTCTTCTTTGAGGAAGTGAAAAGTTGAGAGTCAAAATCCTAAGAGAAGCTAGTCTCAACTTTGACCCACTTTTCCCCCTCAGATTGACTTGTTTCCCAGGATCCTGTATTGATCCAGGAAAGGAAACCAGAATGCCATTGCCTGGGCCCCAGTGAATTATGGCTCCTTCTTTCTTTCCTTGGATATGTATGTATCATATATGCTGGTTAGTGTTGCCTACCAGGATTCTCTTTTAAGTATTTTCCTGTTCCCTAGAAAATACACATCATCTTCCTAGGTCTCTGGCCTCTTCTGTGTTTACTTTTACCCAAAGTGCATGCACAGACATAGCTAATGTCTTTGCCTTGTCTTTATCTTTGAGAGAAATGGGGTTATCATTAGGATAGCAGGAACATGTTGTTTCAGGGGTCACTGATGTTTGATGATGTAGCTGTTTACTAAGAGGAAATTGCAGCATCTGTCCCCTGCTTAGAGGGACCTCGACATGTATGTGATGCTGGAGAATTATGAGAATGTGGTCTTACTAGTGTGTGGGGTACGGAGACCCTAACCAAAATTGACTACTCAGAGACCTCTCAAAGTGAAGGTAGAAAGTTTTATTAGAATCTCGCAAGAAGCGGGAGGTCCAGTCACTGGGAAATCCATGGAGAGGAGGCCACCCCACAAAAGCAGATGGGTTAAATAGACAGGAATTACCTGCCCCTCCCAAACATTAACCTAATTATTACTAATGAGGCTCTAATTTTGTTAGGTAACATATATAATGCATGAGGTCCACTACACAAGCATAGTAACAACCTCAGAATACTGAACCCCCTTCAGTCCAACCTAGATGTGTCCTTATCTGGGCCTGAGTGTCCCAAGGCTACTGTCTGCTTTCTGATTGGTCAAATCCACCTGCTGCTGCTAGCTCCTTTTATTCTACATTATTTCATTTTTAGTGTTATCTAGGAGTTCTCTGGGAACTGGGAACCCAACTTCTTCCCAAGGCTTCTGCCTCAACTTCTTCCCAAGGCTACTATCTGGTACTTTTTATCAGTAGTCTTATTTCAACAATTCTTGCAGTTCTATAGAAACTTAACCCTTTGCTACCTCTCACACTACCATTCCTTTCCCCAAACTGAAAACACCTCTAATTTGGTCTCAATAGTTAATCCAATCAATTGTATTAAACTCAATAGCTCTTACATTATCTTGAAATACACAGTGACCTACATGTATATATGGAGAAACGACACTGAACTTAGTTACAAAATATAAGGAAGTAATAAGAATATATATAGGATGTTCAGAATGGGGAAACTTCACTGCAAGTTATCCCTCACGCTAGGAAAGGATCCTTCAGCATTGATTCCTAAACTACCTCGTTTATCAGACACTAAGTTGGGCTCCGGTATCTCTTCTACAGTTCGTAGGTAATGAAAGTCTTGGTGTTTCTCGAATATAAAGGTAAATATCTCTGGTCATTGCTCCCTTTTCCAGGGGAGTTAAGTTCTGCAGCTTCCTTACCTGAGTGCTCATCTTTCCTGCCCTCTTAGTTCTTTTTACTAGACAATATTTAGCTTTCCCTGGTCTGAGGCTTTCCTCCAGACTCCCAGAGTAGGTGACCCACCTGAGGCAGTTTCCCATTCTCCCAATGAGGAAAACCTAGGAAACCTAGCATGTATCTGTGACTGCATTGGCCCAAATCACCGTCTATCTGTCATTGTCCATACAGCACTCTAGGGAACAGTCTTAAACTACCTACTGATTACCCTTAACCACCTTCTAACAGATTATCTGTAGGTACTTCCCATTCCTTTGTACCCTACCAACATGGCAAGAAGCAAACTGTTAAAAAATGGTTCTGTATCTTTCCAGTCTCAGGTCTTTCACATAAATAGGATTGTCATTTCCCAAAACTGCTGTGATCTCTCAACTGGAGTGAAGAGAGGAACCCTGTGTTCAGAATTTGCAGGAAGCTGAGATGAGAGGTGTTCAGAGAAATTTCTGGCAAGGTAAGTGAGGATATCAGTCAGTATCCTGCCCTTCCCTTTTCTCCTTTATCTTTTTAGAATGGTTACACATAAATATAGTGTTGAGAATTTTATTTTTTAAGCTAGCTAGAAGAAAATTTCTGTCATTCTAAATAGAGAATGGAAACATGCATCTTTATGATCATGAATATATGTGTATATATAATATATATCCTTATTATTCAGCATAATAATAATAGCTAGCTTTTATATCACACTTTAAAGTTTGCAAAGCACTCTACATATATTCTTTCATTTGATCTTCACAATAATCCTGTGAGATAGATACACTTATTATCTCCATTTTATAGATGAGTAAACTGAGACTGAGAGAGATTACTTGTATCTGAGGTAAGATTTGAACTCAGATCTTTTTTACTCCAAGCCCCACATTTGATCCACCTTGCCTCAGAGCTGCCATTATGTTTGGAATCTGTGGCCCAGGCCAGACAGAAATGATATGAACTACGTTTTCTCCCCTTTAGTTATTCCAGTGCTAGGGAAGGAGCAAGATCCACACTTCTGTTTTCCTGGATGATTCCCAAGTTATCTGGTGACTTTTCTACCTATGTGATAACACCATTTCCTATCTTCTGTCCCTGGTAACAGTACTGTGCCTTTAGTTCCTCTGTGATGTCATCTTCAATGCTTACCAAAACATACTCTTGTATTCAGTGCATTGATGTAGCTACTCTGGGAAATTTTTTTTAACCTTCTTATCATTGTCATCAGGGATGGCAATATAATCTTAAATTGTTTCCTTCTGAATGTTTGCAATATTTACTCTGTGACCTGGGAGCTGTGAAATTTGGCTATAAGATTCCTGGGTGTTTTCAACTTAGCATCTCTTTCTGGAGTTGATTAGTGGATTCTTTAAATTTCTATTTTACTATAATAATAGTAGTTCTAGGAATTTCTTAAAATATGATGTCTTTTCTTTGATCATAGCTTTCAAGTAGTCCAATATTTCTTAAATTATCTCTCCTTGATCTTCTTTCCAGGTCAGTTGCTTTTCCAATGACATATTTCACATTTTTTTTCTATTTTTTCATTCTTTTGTTTTTGTTTTATTGTTTCTTGATGTTTCAAGGAGTAATTAGCTTCCACTTGCCCAATTCTATTTTTTTCCTTTTATTTTTGGAGGGGGAAAAGTAGGGCAACTGGGGTTAAGTGACTTTTCAAGGTCACACGGCCAGTTTTTTGTGTTAAGCATCTGAGGCCATATTTGAAATTAGGTCCTCCTGACTCCAGGGCTGGTGCTCTATTCACTGTGCCACCCCAGATAGGAATTCTTTTTTTTCCAATTCTAATTTTTTTAAATTTATGTTTATTTTTAGTTTACATCATTCATTTCCACAAGATTTTGAGTTACAAATTTTCTCCACATCTTTCCCCTACCTACCACGCCAAAACAGTGATCCCACTGTATACCCCCTCCCCCAAGCTGCTCTCTCCTTTATCCTCCCCCATGCTCCCTCTGACTTTCCAGTAGGGCAAGAGTGCCTGTAAATCTTATTTCCTAGTTGCATGTAAAAGAAAATTATATATAAAACATTTCATTTTAAAACTTTGATTTCCAGATTCTTTCCATTCCTCCCTTGTCACCCACCCTTACTGGGAAGATAGGCAATTAAATATAGGTTGTACATGTGTAGCTATGCAAAATATTTCCATAGTGGATATATTGTAAAAGACTGACTATATTTCCCTCCATCCTATCCCACCCCCAACTTGTTCCATTCTCTACTTTGACCCTTCCCTTTTCAAAAGTGTGTGCTTCTAACTTCTCTCCCTTGCAACCTACCCTCCCCTCCATCATCCCCCCTCTCACCCCCTTCCCCTCTACTCTCCTGTAGAGTGAGATACCCTATTTAGTGTGTATGTCATTCCCTTCCTAAGCCAAATTCAATGAGAATAAGGTTGACCCATTCCCTTTTGCCTTCCTCTTCTTCCCCTCCATTGTAACAGTTTTCTCTAACCTCTTCTATATGAGATAATTTACCCCATTCTGTCTCTCCCCATCTCTCATTATATTTCTCTCTCACCTCTCTATTTCACCTTATAAGTATCATCCCTTCCATTCAGTTGGTCTTGTGCCCTCTGTCTATGTATACCTGTACACATAAATACATACATTCACATATGTATTCATATGCCCATATACCCTCCTATATAGACATATATATGTATGTACACACACACACACACACACACACATATATATATATATATACATACATTTATATTCCCTTCAACTATTCTCATACTGAGAAAAGTTTCATGAGTTATAATTATCATTTTTCCATGTAGAAATGTAAGTAGTTCAACTTTGATAAGTTTCTTATGATTTCTTTTCCCTGTTTACCTTTTCATGCTTCTCTTGCTTCTTGTAACTGAATGTCAAATTTTCTATTCAACTCTGTTTTTTTTCAGCAAGAATGCTTAAAAGTCCTCTATTCCACTGAATGACCGTATTTTCCCCATAAACATGATACTCAGTTTTGCTGGGTAGGTCATTCTTGGTTTTAATCACAGCAACTTTGACCTCCTGAATAGCATATTCCAAGCCCTTCGATCACTCAGTGTAGAAGTTGCCAGGTTCTGTGTTATCCTGATTGTGTTTCCACAGTATTCAAATTGTTTCTTCCTGGCTTCTTATAATGTTTTCTCCTTGATCAGGGAACTCCAGAACCTGACTATAATATTCCTAGTAGTTTCCTTTTTGGGATCTTTTTCAAGCAGTGATTGGTGGATTCTTTCAAACTCTATTTTGCCCTCTGGTTGTAAAACTTCAGGGCATTTTTCCTTGAGAATTTCTTGAAGGATGATTTCTAGGTTCTTTTTTTGATCATAGCTTTCATGTAGTCCAATAATTTTTAAATTATTTCTCCTGGCTCTGTTTTCCAGGTCAGTGGTTTTCTCAATGAGATATTTCGCATTGCCTTCTATTTTTTTATTTGTTTGGATCTGTTTAATAGTATCATGATTTCTCATAAAGTCACTAGCTTCCATTTGCTCCAATCTAATTCTGAAGGAATGATTCTCTTCAGTGAATAAGATTCTTTTTCCATTAGGCAAATTTGGCTTTTTAAGGCATTCTTCTCCTCATTTGGCTTTTTAAGCCTCTTTTGCATTTGAGTTAGTCTACTTTTTAAGGTGTTATTCTCTTTAGTCAGGTTGTTCACTCTTTTTTCATGATTTTCTTGCATCATTCTCATTTCTCTTCCCAATTTTTCTTCCACTTCTCTTATTTGGTTTTTAAAAATCCTTCTTTAGCTCCTCTATGGCCTGTAATCAGTTCATATTTTTTTTGGAAGCTTTTGGTGCAGGAGTTCTGACTTTGTTGTCTTCCTGCCATTCCATGCTTTGTCCCCCCAAAAGGAATCCAAAGTTAGATTTCTGTGCTTGCTTTGCTTCCTTTGCTTGCTCATGTTGCCACTCAGTTGCTTGATTTTTTAGCATTTTGCCACAGTAGAACTCTGCTTCCAGAGAGGAGAGCTTTGTCCCAAATCACTGGGGTTTTCTCAGCTGCTGAAGGTATTAGTTGGCTGCCCTCTCTGAATCCTTCACATCCTCTGACTCACTAGTCACACACCCCAGGACCTCCACCCTAGACAGTAATCCAGATCCAAGCAGGGTAATGCAAGAGTGATTATCCTTCAGAATTGTTGCTTGGTTCCCCTACAATCTACAGGCCAGGAGCTCCGAAGCAACCATGCCATGGCAGCTGTCACACTTCAGCCACTGCTCCTTCCAGGGGTAGAAGCCAGACCTCATTCCTGGACTCCCTGTTCCCAAAGTCTACACTGACCTCTCACTTTGTTTTTGGCACCTATGGTTTGATAATTCTGGAAACCGCCACAGCTGCTTGTGATCCACTCTCCCAACATCCCTCTAGCTGTGGCTGGTCAGGCCACCCTGAGGCTAAAAGCGTGGACCCACTCAGGGCTGGGCTCTGCTCCCAGCATGCTGAGATGGACCCTTTCTGCCAGCCTGCCGGGCTGTCTTCAGCAGACGGTTTGTTTCTCTCTGTCACTTTGTGGGTTCTGTAGCCCTAAAGTTTGTTTAGAGTTATTTTTTATAGGTAGTTGAGGTGGTTATAGGGGGAGCACAGGGAGTTTTCCTGCTTCTATACTACCATCTTGGCTCTGCTCCAATTCTAATTTTTAATAGATTATTTTTTCACTGAGTTTTTGTACCTCCTTTTTCATTTGGTCACTTCAGTTTTTTTTGACTAGTTCTTCTCATCAGTGTATTTTTACACATTTTTTTTTCCTATTTGGTCAGTTCTGATTTTTAAGGTATCATTTACTTCAGTATTTTTTGTGCCTTTTTTACCAAGTTGATTCTTTTTTCATTTTTTACTTGCATTACTCTCATTTCTTTTCCCAATTCTCCCCTCTTATTTGATTTTTAAACTTCTTTTTTGAGATCCACCAGAACTTATTTTGGGGCTTAATACCAATTCACATTTTTCTTTGAGGCTTTGAATGTAACAGTTTTGACTTTATTTTTTTGGTCTTCTGATCTTTTGTCTTCTTTTGATCTTCCTTGTTACCATAGTAACTTTCTATAGTAAAGCTCTTGTTTTGTGTTTTGCTCTTTTTCTAATCTATTTCTTGGTTTTTAACTTTATATTAAAATTATGCTCTGCTCCTGGGGTGGAGGGAGCCACTGTCCCAAGCTTCAAGTTTTTTGTGCTGTTGTTTGTAGATCTAGTTCTTGGGGTCTGTAAGTTTTCAGTTCTTCCATGGTGGTATGATCTAAGGAGAAGTGTGGTCACTGTTCTCTTGGCCTGTGCTGTGGTCTCAGAGTGACCACAAGTACTCTGTATAACTCTGAAACTGTGACCAGGGTCTCCACTCCCCTGTGGCTTCATGCTCTAGTGTGCTAGCCCTTCTCCTTTCCATATGATTCTGACCCAGACACAAGAGTTCTGCTCCCAGTACTAGTAGTTGTCCACCCTCCTTACTGTTTATGGGCTGAGTGCTTCTGAAGCTACTGCTTCTGATTCAATCATTCCCAAGGCCTGCTATTGGCTTGCTGGGGTACAGCCTGTGTTAGACTGAGCTCCACTCTTTCCCCAGTGTTATGGGAATGGAAATTTAAGATCTTCCCTGCGCCTAGGCCCTTTGATTGGCTTAAGTGACTCTGAGAACCTTCCTTGATTTGAAAATATACTCTGCCCACTAATAGGCTGAATGTGGTCACCTGGAGCCTGTGGCGGGAGGCTTGTTTTTCAGGAACGCCCACACCTAGATACTTTGTGAATGGGCAGTGGGTCAAGAAGGATGTGACATTCTCTGAGCCAGGAAAAGGCTGTATATACCCTGATGTGAGATTTTGTTTGGGGGCTCACTTTGAGAAGAGTTATGTGATTTGACCAGATGAGACTCTGGGCAGCCGTTGAGCCCCCTGACTTTGAAAACCCAGATGTTGGCGCTTCCCTCTCTGGTAACTGAACTAGGTAAATGATGTAATGGCCAGACAGCTGGAAGCCTGTCTGCTGGTGTTTCTCTGTATTTGTTGTCTGCTTATAACTTGTTTGTATTCTCTGAAGTTTGGGGTGCTGACCTTTTCCCCCTGAGCTAGGTAAATGACATATGTTTGATTAAAGCAGGATTGTTAATCCATTTTGAGTTGCTTTCCTTTAGAAAAGCAGATCTAAGAATTTGTGTTGGCAGCCACCCTGGGGATGCTGGGGTGCTTGCTGCTATACCCAATGAGACAGACTTTTCCTGTTGACCATTTAAGTTGTCTTGGGCTAGAAACTTGTTTCATTCTGTCATTTTGTTGGTTCTACTGCTTCAGAATTCATTTTGAGGCATATTTTAAAGTTGTTTGGAGGGAAATTTGGGAGACCTCAGGTAAGTCCTTTCCTATTCCATCTTGACCCTATCACCTGACCCTTTCATTTTACAGAAATGGAAGCTCAGTTCAATTTGCTAAAGGTCACACAGTGTTATGTGGCAAAGTCAAAATTTGCATTTAGATTATCTGATCCCAAAATCATTATTCTTTCCTCTGCGTGCCTCTTCTACTTTCCTTCATCAAGCTTACTTATGTCTCTGCCACTTTCACCCATGTTCTGCCTTCTGGTGCCAAATATTTAAAAAAAATACTTATTCTTTGACAGACTAGCCCTTTAAATACTTAAGACATCTGTTATTTCTACCTCAGTCTTCTACTGGGTAAATATCCCTAGTTTTTTTCCACTGATCTTCAAATGGTTTGATATCAAAAGTTCTTTGCTATACTGCTTACTCTCCTATTGCAATCTCTAACTTATCCTTATTTTTCTCTGCCTCCCTCGGAATTATTGCAAAAAACTTGCCATCCTTCAGATTTCATTTTTTCTATGAAATATTTACAAATTAGTACCCAAAACTTTTGTAAGACTTTTTGAAAAGTCTAGATGCATATAAAATGAAAAAATCCTTCCAATGATAAGTCTATAATTGCCCATAGTAGGTATTTAATATTTTTTAAGCTAAAAAGTAGGAGTTTTAAACTGTTTTATGTGGAACCATATTTTTCCTCCCAAGGTTTTTGCTCCTTTTTGAAGGAACAGATTTTTCTCTAAAACACACTAACCTCAGTAATCTATTGTTCATTTCTAAGATCTAAAATATAAGAATTGATGTTCTTCTTCCCCCTGTCCCTTATAGGGGTTGGACATATTTTCTTTGCCTGGCCACCCTTTCTCTTTACCCCAAAGGTAAAAGGTTTTCTCTCTGAACTCAAAACAAATTTGATAGCAATCAAGGCCTTCCCACACCAAAACTTTAATTATTAGCTACAAAATAGGGTGCAAGTGATAGTATGAGATTTAGATTCAGAAGCCCAGGCTTTGCTACTCACTGCCAATGTAACCCTTGGTAAATCACCTAACCAATCTGTGCTTCAGATTCTTCATCTGTAAAATAAAGGGGTTGGATTAGTTCAGCACAAAAATTTAGTAACCGATTCACATCTGGGAGGGATGCAAGTTGTGTTCTGCCAGAAAAGCCAGTTTTTAAAGAAAATAAATATATACTTTTTTATTATGAACATAATTAACAAAAAATTATAGAAAGAATTAATGATGTGTGTATATGAAACTATGAAGAAGAGCAGACTTTATTTCCAGTGTTCCTTAATTCAGTAATTTCCTAACTCCAAGTGAACTGTATGCTCAAATAGTTATATCCTCCCAATGTCATTCTAGTATAGCACACTAAGGTATTGTGTGTCACATTTTATATAGGGCTTGAAGATTTTGTAAAGCATTTCCTCAATATCAACCTAAGGTAGGTAAAGCCAGTATTATTCTTCTCACTTTGTAAAGTCTCAGAAAATGAGGCTTAGAATTTTACATGATTTATCTAGGCCAGGGCACCCCCATACCTAATGTCAGAAATGATTTGCACTCAGGGCTCCAGATTCCCAGTCTTTACCACATCCTGTTTGCTCTCTTGATTTCTTCTTGAAGCAATATGAGGATGAAATTAAAAACATTTCCAATTTGCTCTAAAAATGCTTTAAGGTTTATAAGTTCTTCACAAAACTGCTGATAGGAGGCAAAATGTACTATCAGCCTATTAGAGGTAGCTATGTGGCCCAATAAAGCATTGGGCCTGGAGTGAGAAAGACCTGAGTTTGAATCTTGCCTCAGATACTTACTAGCTGTGCAACCCAGTGTAGCTTTCAGTTTCCTTATCTGTAAAATGGGAAAAATAAAAGAACCTACCTCACAGTTGTTGTAAGGATTAAAATAACATGTAGAACTGCTTATCTTCCCAGTAAGGGTGGGTGACAAGGGAGGAAGGGAATGAATCTGGAATTCAAAGTTTTAAAATCAAATAAAATCAAAATATTCAAATATATATATATGTATATATATATATATACTATTATTAATACTATTTTACATATAATTGGGAATAAGATATACAGGCACTGGGGCATAGAGATCCACTGGAAAAGTCGAAAGGGGTATGGGAGAGAGCAGACTGGAGGAGGGGATATCCTGTGGGACTGCTATTTTGGGGCGGTGGGTAGGGGAAAAACAGGGAAAAAATTTGTAACTCAAAATCTGGCGGAAATGAATGATGTAAATCAGAAGTTAATAAAGCATTTGAAAAAAAATAACATGTAAATCACTCTAAAAACCTTGAAGCAATATACAAATGCAATTATTATGTCTTCATTTTAAAGAAAACTGAAGGCCAGAGTTGAAAGAATAGACAGAATGAATAGTGATGACAGAAGGCAGAGCTGCTTATCTCTTACCTTGCTTACCATTCTCTACCAGAGACAATGGTCTTTGGACTAGAAATGACAAACAAAAAAAACTGCTAATAAGGAGCTGATACCCAAGATTAAGTGAGGATGGGAGCACTTAGTTGTTCTTGATGAGTTCAAGTCACATTCTAGGGGACTGAGAGAATTGGCAGATATGAAATACTCTGTTAGTAATCTTGAAAATGTGTGGAAAACTGAAGAAGCAGCACAGGTTGGCGAAAGAGCAAACATCTTGATTATTTTTAAATGGAGGGTGAGGGGTGGAGAATGGAGTCTGAAAACTAGACTGCTTAACAACTTTAATTTCTTTTTTTTAATTATTTATTTATTTTTAAAATTAATTTGTTCATTTCCTTTTCATTTACAGGATTCAATTCCACAATTCCTTGAGTTTCACATTTTGTCCCCCTCCCTCCCCTCCCCCCTATGGCTGCATATAGTCAAGTATAGGATCTGTAAATACTTTCACATTATACATTAGTCAGGTTATAAAGATGGATTGTATCAGATGGAATGAAAAATGGTAAAGAGGACATAAAATCAAACAAGAGAAGGAAAAAGATCAGGTAGTTTGCTTCAATCTGGATATAAACTCAGTTCTTTCTAGTTCTTTCTCTGGATGCACATATTTCTCTCCATCATGAGTCCTTTGGGATTGACTTATATCACTGCATTGCTGAGAAGAGTCCAGTCTATCAAAGCTGGTCATCACACAGACGTTGTGTCTGTAATTGTGTACAAATTTCTCCTGGTTCTACTCTTCTCACTCAGCATCAGTTTGTATAAGCTTCTCCAGGTAAATATGAAGACCGTCTGCTCCTCATTTCTTATAGCACAATAGTATTCCATAACATGCATATACCAAAACTTGTTCAGCCATTCCCCAATTGATGTGCACCCCCTTAATTTCCAATTCTTTGCCACCACAAAAAGGGCTGCTATAAACATTTTTGTACATATGGGTCTTCCTCCCACTTCTATGATCTCTTTGGGATATAACCCTAGGAGTGGTATTGCTGGGTCAAAGGATATGAAATTATTTATAGCCCTTTGGGCATAATTCCAGATTGCTCTCCAGAAAGGCTGGATCAGTTCACAACTCCACCTGCTGGAGTTGTGCATTAGTGTTCTAATTTGCCCACATCCTCTCCAGCATTTGTTATTTTCCTGTTTTGTCATCTTAGCCAATCTGACTGGTGAGATGTGGTACCTCAGAGTTGTTTTGATTTGCATTTCTCTAATCAATAGTGATTTAGAGCATTTCTTCATGTGCTTATAGATATCTTTAATTTCTTTCTCTGAAAATTGCCTGTTCATATCCTTTGACCATTTATCAATTGGGGAATAACTTGTATTCTTATAAATTTGACTCAATTCTCTGTATATTTTAGAAATGAGTCCTTTGTCAGAGACATAAGTTGTAAAGATTCTTTCCCAATTTCCCACCTCTCTCTTAATCTTGGTTACATTGGCTTTGTTTGTACAATAACTTTAATTTCTGCCAACATTGAAGTATTATTAGAATGCTTCTGGTGCTTACTAGCTCAGTGACATGGGGCAAGGCAAGTTACCTAACCTGTTTCCTAATATGTAAAGGGAGAATCATACTACTTGCATTATCTACCTCACAGGGTAGTCGGTACCAAAAGGGATACTGTATGTAAAAGTGCTTTACAAACTTTGTAGCTCTATGTAATGTCAATTATTAATACCTAAAAAAAAGGAAGCAGTCACCAATGAGAGCAACATAGGTTCATCAAGAACAGGTCATGCCATAGGAGGCTTATGATAGAAAGAAAGGCTCAGCAACAAAGAACTGGAAACAAAGTCAATGCTTGTTAATTGTGTAGTATGTGAATATAATAGCATATGACTGTTGCAAGAAATGGTGACTGTGAATAAATATGAAAAAAGAACCCCTCCTAGTTTCTTTGTAGAGGTGGGGGATAAAGAGGGTTGAGTACAAATGATATATTTTTTCTAAGTTTTGCTAAACTATTTTCTCTGGGAGGAAGGATACCTGGGAAATATATGATGCAAAAACTATGAATTATTTGAGTCAAAAATATATTTTAGAATTTTTTTTTAAAAAGTTATGCCACCAGACTAACTTAATTTCCTTTTTTGAAAGATTTATTAACCTGACAGGGGAATGTCACAGATCTAGTTTACCTAGATTTTAGCAAAGTATTTTAATAAAGTCTCACATGCTATTCTTGTGGAAGTCAAAGACTTGCCATATATGTGAAAAACATTTGTTGTAGTGTATTTTGGGGGTAGCAAAAAAAAAACCTGGAAAAAATTAGGAGTTAATTGTTGCAGAAAGACATAGTAATATAAACTGTTGAAGTTGTGAATCAATTCAATCATTCTGAAAATAAATTATGAAATTATGCTAAAAAGGACTAAAATAACTATGCCCCTTTACCCATTTTTCCAGTTGCACAGAGTAAGGACTTCAACCAAGGTTTTCTGAATTTAATGCCCTTTCTAATATACTATGGTGCTTGGTTTGGTTGATTTTAACTACAAGTACACTCAGGCAAAACCTGCCATTAATAACAGTTCTCCCACTAATGTTTCAATTCAAAGTCATGTCTTTGTATTTTGAAATTTGCTTTATTAGATGCCCATTTTCTTAACTCAATGCAAGTACTTGCCTTTCTCAAGGCAGAGTGTTTAGAACAAAGATGAACACTTTTTACATCATAATATTTATAAATCGAGTATATTAATAGTACATTTTATTAAAATCAAATTAATATAATCAAACTCATGAAACACAATATCATTACCTGTCTTTTGTTGTTGGTCTTTTTACAAACAGACATCTACCTCCTAAAACGTTTTTTTTTTTTTAAGCAATTGGGGTTAAGTAACTTGCTCAAGGTTATGTGGCCAGCTATTTCTGGGTGTGGTGCTAAGTATCTGAGCCCAGATTCGATCCCCAGGTCATCCCAACACTGGAGCCATTGCTCTTACTCGCTGAGCCACCTGGCTGCCCCACCTCCTAAAACTTTTAAGTTTCATTTTACAACTCTCCCAAAGTTATAACAATCTATTGTCTATATTAAAGAAGGCCTCTCCTCTCTATTAAATATATTTTTATCCTGGTAAGTTCCCCATCCCGGAATCTGCCTACTGCAGCCCCATTGTGGACTCTGACTGATGTAGGAAACTTGTTTATAACCTATATACACAGCTGTGCTTTTATTTTCTATATTTATGCTTATAAGTTTTCACTTTGGTATGAAATGAGCCTCCAATTATGGAAGTTTTCACATTCACCCGGTTTGTAAGATTTCTTCCCCATGTTTTCTTTTTTTTATGCACAGTTGGGTCTCCATTCACTCTAAAAGTTTTCCCACAGTTACTACATTGATAAGGTTTCTCCCCTGTGTGGATTCTTTTATGTCCTGTGAGGTGTGAGCTCTGACTAAAGGCTTTGCTACACTCACTACATTTATATGGCTTCTCCTCACTGTGGATTATTTTGTATTGTCTAAGGCCAGAGCTATGGCTGAAAGCTGTCCCACACTCTTTACATTCATAGGGTTTCTTCCCAACATAGATTCTTTGATGCTGTCTAAGATCTGATCACCCACTGAAGGCTTTCCCACACTGGTCACACCTAAATGGTTTCTCCCCAGTATGAACCCTTTTATGTTCTATGAGTGCTGAGCTCACTCTGAAGGCTTTTCCACAATCATCACACCCATAAGGCTTCTCCTCAGTGTGAATTCTTTTATGTTGCATAAGTATAGAATTATGGCTGAAGGATTTTCCACACTCCTTTCATTTGCAAATCTTCTCTCCTGTGTGGATTCTTTGATGTTCAATAAGGTAATACTTGTCACTGAAGTCTTTTCCACATTTATCACACTTAAGAGGTTTCTCTCCAGTATGGATCTTGTTATGCTTCTGAAAAGTTGAACTCATACTATAGACTTTCTGATATTCATCATATTCATAGAATTTAAGCCTCCTGTGGATTCTCTTATGTTTCCTAAGGCCGAGTTGGGCCTGAAGGATTTTCCACACTCCTTACATAAGGTATCTCTTCAGTGTGTGTTTTCTGATGTAGTAGAAGTGGTGAACTGGTGGCCATATTTTTCGTTTCTGAATTTTCTTAGTCCACTATCAACTTTATGATATGAAAGTTGTTTAGAGTTTAGATGGAAACTTATCCCAAATTCTTTACCTTTTTTCCCTATTTTTATCCTCAGGGTTATCTTGGTTCTGGCAGTTACTACACTGAAGCATCTCTCAGGCTCTCTGCCTTGGGTTTACCCCATGCACTCTGTATTTTATCATTCCATTCACTAGTTTCTCTAAACACAGATATGTAGGTAACATTATCCTGGAGTCTTTTATATTCTGCATTTCCAAAACTTCTTTGTTCTGTAGTTAATTCTTCATCTTCAATTCTCATCTTAACATTTGACCCTAAAAAAGAGATTAAAAATAAGATGTCAACTATTCACTGTGCTAGAAAAAAAAAAGGAGGTTGCTTGAGAAGGCACAAAAAATGGATTACCGGGGCAGCTAGGTGGTTCAGTGAATAGACCACTGGCCCTGGAGTCAGGAGGACCTGAGTTCAAATCCGGCCTCAGACACAACACAAAAACTAGCTGTGTGACCTTGGGCAAGTCACTTAACCCCAAATGCCCTCCCCCCACAAAAAAAGAAATTAATTACCTGGTCAGGTATGACAATGTCACATCTGCAAAATGTTTTAACACTATGGAGAAGTGATAGGCTGAAACAAGGCATAAAAACCAAGGGTCAAGAAGGTCAGGATTCTTATATGGTTATACAGGAAAGAATAAAGAAAAATTGTTGAGAATATACGCCAAGGAAGTCAAAGATAGAAAAGTCCCATATCTATGAAAACATTTATAGCAGTACATTTTCAGGATAGCAAAAAACCGGAAACAAAAGTGGGTGCCCTTTGCTGCAGGAAGACAAGCATACATTTGCTGAAGTTGTGAAATGATTGTCATTCTGAAAAACAGTTCTAGAATTATTCTAGAAAATGATAAAATTTCCATGCCCTTTGACCCAGAAATCCCACTCCTAGGCACAGACACTAAGGAGCCCAAAGACATTCATAAATATCAAAATATGAGTAGAACTTTTGTGGTAGCAAAGAACCAGAACAAAGAAAGTGTGCATTAAAGGAGGGACAAGTTGTGTTACATTCGTGTAATGGAATATGCTGTACCACAAGAAATAACAAATATGAAAAAGTCAAAGAATCAGAGTGAAATAAATAAAACCATGAACAATGTACACAATTACCACAATAATTTAAATGAAAACAAAAAACAGAATGTTGTGTAAAGACCAAGCTTGGCCTTAGAGAAAGACTGAGAAAATTCATCTCCCTCATTTCATTGGTGAGGTGACAGATAATAGGGAGAAACCATTTAGGTGTGACCAGTGTGGGAAAGCCTTCAATGGGTGATCAGATCTTAGCATTAAAGAATCCATACAAATGTGACACTGTCATTCATACCTGACCAGGTAATTCATTTCTTTTGGGTAGGAGAAGGGAGATATTAATGGAGATATTAAAAAAAAAAGAAAAAGTATAACTTAAGCAAGAGGAAAAACAAAAAGGTAGGCCAGAAAGAAAAAGAGATGCAGCTCTGAAAGTTGTATGCTGAATTATTGCAAATGTTTTTTTTTTCCTTTTTAATGAAATTTCTATACTTAATAAGTAAAAGCAAGCTCTACCTAATACAGATCTACAGTTTCATGCACAACCCTATTTTTCTGTTTTGCTTTGTAGGTGGAAATGCTCATTTTATTTGCTCTTCAGTTTGGAAAAAAAAATTTAAATTAAAATAAATTACAAAAAACAAAATAAGTAATAAAAGTAATAATAAAATACATATAATAGTAATACAAAATAATACAAAAGATATCAATAAAAATAGTTTAAAAAACAAAATAGGCACCCTTGATTACTGAATGGATGAACAAACTGTGGCAGATGAATATATTAGAATATTATTATGCCATAAAAATGATAAATGAGCAATACAGAGAAACATAGGAATACTTCTGTGAACTGATATAGAGCAAAGAACACAAAGTCAAGAGAAGATCCACAATGACTACAATAATCTGAAGAAAAACAAAAAAAAAGTAGTAGCCAAATTTAAATTATATGATGGTCTACCATGACTTCACATTTTCTCTCTATTCTCTGCCTAACCACCTCAATACTTTCTCACTGCAGAATTCTGTAGGTGTATTTGAATCCCAGTTCCATTACTTATCTAGGTAGGTGGCTGCAGGTAAGTCACAACTTCACCATAACTCAGTTTTCTCTTCTAAAAATAGAGATAATATTTGCACTACCTACTCAAAGGGTTTTTGTGAGGAAAGTCTTTGTAAAATTGATCTATAAAGATGGGTTACCATTCCCTCAACCTATGCTAAGCAATTGAGGCTACAATTAGGAAGGGAGAAAAAGAGATAAAGCTCAGTGAATTTATTCAAATATGGGCCTTATGCCAGGTATCCCACCTTGCAAGACCTCTGCTGTTACATTTTCTTTAACCTTTAAAACCCTGCTCAAAATTCCCTTTTTTCAGGAAAGCATCCCTATTTTATTTTGCCCAAGGTCACACGGCTAGTAAGTGTTAAGTGTCTTAGGCTGGATTTGAACTCAGGTGTTCCTGACTCCAGGGCCAGTGCTCTTTTCACGACACCACCTAGCCACCCCAAGCATCCCTATTTTAACAAGCACAACTCTAATCATTCTTTTATTCTGAGTCCTTCCAGCAAATGAGTTACTCTGTATATATCATTCTCTATTATTCCATATATGCTTTGAAACTTTTCTCCATAAATTTTATGGATTTAGTTTTTGTTCCGACATTTTAGCATTTTAGATTACATCTAAGATGCAATATTTTACTTGTTATATTATTTGATGAAGCTAGAAAAATATTCTGCAAAAATGATGTGTTCAATATTTGCTGTGAACAACATAACATGAGCATTAGGAATGATGTCATTTTGGAAACTTCAAGCACATCATTGATAATTGGAATGGGAATGTGAGTAGGAAACAATACCTAGGAGTATATGGAGCTAGGAATACCACTTCTCTAAGCTGAGCTAAGAAAGACATTCAAGGTCTGAGAAGAAACAATCTACATGTTCTATGAAGCTGCATTTATTCCACAAATACTGGACAACAAGGAAGAAGGGAAAGAAGAGATCTCAGGTTATGTTTGTCATGTATAAAGAACTCATGTTCTTATGGATCACTGGTGTAGGAGGGTGGATACCCTCGTTTTTAGATTCTCTTTCTTAATATTTGGGATTTATATAAAGTTCCACTTCCTGGGAACTTCGATCCAATATAATTCAACAAGCATTCACCAAGCACCTACTAATTGCTAGGCGCTGGGTACACAGACAAAATGAAAAAAAGTCCCTGCCCCGCAGAAGATTATGTTCTACCAGAGGAATACTAAATCCATGCAGATAAATAAGTGCAAGATGTCATGAGGATGGAGAGAATACTAACAGGAAAATAAGGAAAGGCTTCCTACAGGAGGTGGCAACTGAATTGAGCCTTAAAGGAAGCTAGGTATCTAAGAAGTAAAGGTAAGAAGGGACTGAATCTCAGGCATGCGGGATAGTATGTTTACAAAGGCACCTGAGCAGAATGCAAGTTCTTTGAGTGCAGGGACTGTTTCCTTCCCTCCTTTTTTTTTTTAAACATTTAAATTGATTACTCAGACGTAGAATTGGAACAAACCTCAACATGAGTCCTCATATGACCAACTTTCAAAGGTAAAAAGAGAAAGGAAGGACAATAGTAGAAGGAATACCAGGTTCTCTATTGCTCACCTGAACAAAGACCTTTCTGGGAATCTTTTCTCTCAGTTTCCTGGAGATACTGAACAAAGGGTTCTTCCCCTTGCTCCAGGTGAGAGATCAGAGCAGGTTTGGAAAATGGGAATACTGCTTATTAGGAAAGAAAAAGCATGAGATAGTGTGTTAAGTGACCCAGAAGTTAGTTAGAATACAGTCTCAGGTGCAAGGCAGCAGGATCAAGTTCCTTGAAAGGGAGGTAGAAGAATGGGGACAGTAATGATATATATGTCACCTAGTTTCACAGAGACAAGTCCCACAGAATTGGGGAAATCACTGGAAAACAAAACAAACTCTCTGACAGGCCCTGAGAGTGTAGGGATGAGGACTATAACTAGCTGAGCCATTCTCAAGTGGCTGTCATTGAAAACTGAAGAGCCATTAGCAAATAATGCAATAAAGAAACTCTTGAGGAGTGAGTGGACAATTGGAGGAGCCTGAGTCCTTACCCCCTGAGACCACATTTCCATAATCCCCCAGCATCACATTCCTGTAGAGAACCCTCTGAGTGGGAATAAGAAGTTTCCATTCCTTTAAGGTGAAGTAAATAGCCACATCTTCAAATATTACCAAATCCTGAAATGACACATTTTGAGTATGTTAATATTAGTGTTGAATCTTTTCAGTTGTGCCCAACTCTCTGTGACCCCATTTGGGGTTTTCCAGGCAAAGATAATGGAGTGGTTTGCCATTTCCTTTTCCAACCCATTTTACAGATGAAGAACTGAAGCAAACAGACTTGCTCAGGCTCACACAGCTACTAAGTGTCTGATGCCAAATTTGAACTTAGTTCCTCTTGACTTGACTGCTATCCAGTGTGCCATCTAGTTGCCCGCTGTGTCAACACTACATTCTACCTAAGAGCAGAGGTGCTGAGAGGAGGGATTTGCAAAAGTCAGTATCAGTGTTTGTTTTGGGAGAACAGAAATAGAGGGAAGGGCAATAAACTTAGGAATAATTTGTAAGGAGCCCGTCATCTAAAAAGATGATTTTAGTTTCTGGGGAAAGAGAACCAGGGATGTGGCAACTGGATTGGAGGACACAGAAGTAGCTGTTTAGAAAAATTCCCAGAGGAGGATTTTAATTACATAATAAGTGGCAAGGTGTAGTGTTAATGAAATAGGAAGATCTTCCTCGACCATTAATAGGCCTAACACATGGAGCCTGTGATCACATGGAGCTCAGTGTATGTGGGAGAAGCTTGCCCAAGGAGGAGAGAGAACAGAGAACAGAGAGCAGAGAGTGAGAGCAGGCAGACCAGAGAGAGAGAAGCAAGCTGTGGGTGGGTAGATGGAGGAATTTGTCTAAGGGAAATTGTTTAGTGGGGAGGCGTAACAGAAAGAAGGCTTGAGATGTTGGCAGCATTCTCTGTATTAGTGATGAATACCTTGTTAAATCTTACTTCCTGGTATCCTAATGATATTCCAAATAAATATTTTGGTTTTGCCTTTGAGGAAAAGAGTTTATTATATTTTGCAAATGTACCCTGCAAATATGCATGCATATTCATGGTGGCTGCTGTGGGTATCACATTGGCATTACACAAGGATAAAAATATCAAAACACTGCTCACCTGGACCTGAATGGGCAGGGATGTATCAGCTACAGTCTGGTTTCCTGGACTCCCATTATAGGCAATGGCAAGCCTATAGGAAACAGGTGGAACTAAAGGACAAAAAGGTCAAGAATGAAACCAACTCTATGTAAGCCTCTCCCTTTCACCAAATGGGAACTCTAAACCATCAATGAACTGTTGAATATGTCACAATAGGTATAGGACCTTTCTTCTCAGTAACTGTCAGGTTAACAGGAGTAAGGGTATTAGTGCAAGGTCAAAATCAAGGAACTCAAACATTAAGAACAATTTGTATGTAAATTCTGATACTAGATCAGATCAGTAAAGGCATATCCCAGACAAAAAGATATCTATTACCAAGTCACTGATTTAGTTGGCATATTTCTGAAAAAGTGGATTATTATTCTTTATTTTTAATCCCAATCTAGATCTTGGTTTGAATGTCTTTCACCTCCCCAGTCCTTTCTGCCTAGGTGAGTAATCTATATGTACTGATTGGTTAAGACTGGTTCTCTGTGTAAGATGAATTCAGTGTTTTTACCTGTATAGGCCTGCTCTAGAATCCTTTCCATATGGTCCTGAATGACTCTGCCATAAAAATTTTGGGCCTCCCACTACTGTAATTCTTTACTTTAGGACTCAGGACAAATTAAATCTCTTTTACAACTTTATATATTGAAAACTTTTATTTAGTTCCTGTTTCCATGTTGGGCCCTTCTGTTCCTTTGTTCACTGGCAGAGGTGAGACAGCTGACAAACATTGGACCCAATGAATATTTACACTATTCTGAGCTAATCTGAATAGCTCTTCTCCTTTATAAAATGCCATTTTTACAATACTGCCAATACTTTAAACATACAGTAAAATACAATTTACATTTTAAATAATAAGAGCATTTTCTCACAGGATCAGAACCTGAGAATAAAACTGAGAATTGAGATAAAGTTCGGAGTGTGCTATTTCAAATAAGATTGAATCTTTAGAACCAACAACCAGCACCTGAAAGCTTTAAGAACTGGGTTACACATTCTATGGAGAGTCCCATGATAGGCACAGCTTATCAACAGGTTGACTCACATCCTGGAAAGTTTCACAGTGGTCAAACATCCTGTGATCAGATTGATTTATCTCTCCTAATGGTCAGCCAAAGTAGCAAATTAGGATTTTGTGGTTGGATTATAGTTGATAGCTATAAAGAAGTCAGATTTTTACAGATTTTACTAGTAGAGCCTTTACAATCAGGTCTGAATTTGATTAACAAATAGTGATTAGATACACTGATTAAGTACAATCCTCAGTCAATTGTGGAATATCAATTTTCAAATTTTATACTAGGCAACTGAAGTTATAGGTTTAAGGGGACTCAAATTTACATAAAGAGAGGGCCAATCAATATATAGTGGGTTCATCATTAATACATAATAAACTGACTAAGGCTCATTAAAATAAAAAATCAAGTGGGATATAAATTTAAAAAGAAAGGAATTGGGTTACACCTTCCTTCTTAGCCTGCATCTGGCTCGCTATCCTTGCTTTCCTACCTTTCCTCTTGGCATGCCAATTTGACTCTAACACTCTTGCTTCTTGAACCACAAGTATTGTTATGTCTCTCCATCTCCCATACTCTTCTAACAAGATCTTTCACTTTAAAATGTAGGGCTAAGACTTTTATAAAGATGGCACAAGCAGCTTTCCAGAAGAATGCTACTGTGACGAGCTTTTAAAGTTCTGATTACACAGTATAGTGATCACTCTATTTATTCCATAACAAAAGCAAAACATCCACAGAAAATCAAGGTACAGCATTCACAATATTACAACTTATCACAGAAAATCACAATATAATATTCACAACATAGTCTCAAAGTAAAATAGTCACTCTTAAGTTAACTCAATCAGTCACTTATCAGTAGTCTCAAACTACATAGTCAAAGTCTTCCACTCTTGGGGCAAAGTCTTGATTAGCTCAATCAGTCACTTATTCAGCAATCAATTACTAAGTATCATACACAAACCCCTCTACCCCTTAGGTCACTAGTAAACTATAATTCCATAATTACTCAGTTTCCAAGGAAAGGTCTTTTCATCTTGACTTGGGGCCTATTTTGAGATTCCCTGGATCCCCTTCCATGGTCCCAGATTCTACCTGGATTCAGCAGACTGTCACTTGGGTTCAATGGCAGACAGCTCCCAGTTCCTTGACCAGCTCTCTGGGCAGGTCCTGCTCCACACTGAAGTTCACAGGGTCTGGTCCATGTCAGATCCTTCACCATTTCTGCTCCAGGGAATTCAAGGCTCAACCAAGCCACAAATAAACAGTCTCAGCATCCCAGTCATGCTTCCTCAGTCACCTGGGCTCCTGGGCTCCTGGCTTCTGGGCTCCTGGCTCCCATCCAGAAGAAGCTCCACCACCACAAACTCCCAGGAAATTCTGTCTCAGTTCTCCTTTTTTCTGTAGCTGCTCTGCCACCAGATCTTAGTCTCAAGAAATTCTGACTATGCCTCTTTGGGCCTTTTCCTCATATACACACAGCAGTATCTTCCCATTTCAGCAAACCTCTTCCTGTTACTAGTAACAGGAGACAGGAGTTCATACCTTCTGTTTCCCCAACAGAGGCTTGATCAATTACTAAGTGTTAAGTACCTGCTACCTTTGCCAACACAAAGGGATCTTCAAATTCAAAATTACATTACTATTACAGGGCAGAAACCAAACAACTCAGCTTTCTCATGACAACTCCAGCAAGATTTAAGAGAGAGCACTAGATCTAGCAATGATGAACAAAACATAACTGGGTAGGAAAAGGTTAAAAGGAGAAATTACCTCATGAAAATGGGGCATGGAAGGAAGAATTAACACAAAAGCAAATGGGGGTGGAGGACAAAGTAATATTGGAAACTTACTCTCATCTGGACTGAAGAAGAAACAAATGTATACATCTGAAGAGGTTTAGAGGTCTTCTGAACTTTTAGAGAGGTGAGAAAACTGGGGGATAGGGGAGAGGTGGGACTTTTAGAAGGGTATATAGATTAAGATTAGGAGGGTGGGGTGAATAGGTAATAGATGAGGGAGGGACTTTTAGAGAGGTGGGTAAAAAAAGGAATAAGAAGGAAGGGAAGAAGATAAGGTAATAGGGACAGGATAAAAAGAGAGGCTGAGAAGCAAAATAGTATAAATAACTGGGTATAGACCAGTATCTTACATCATTTACCAAGATAAGGTCAAAATTGATATGTGTCCTATATGTAAAGAAAGATTTTACAAGAAAATTAGAACACGGAACATATTACTTATCAAACTTATAGATAGGCGAACCATTTTTGAGTAAACAAGATAGAGAGCAAAGTGAGGTATAAAATGGATAATTTCAATTACACGAAATTAAAGAGGTTTTGTACAAATAAAACAAATATAGCCAAGATTAGGAAGAAAGCAGAAAACTGGGTGAAAAAATTTCATAGACAGTTTATTAGATCTTTATCAAAAATAATCTCATCTAAAATATATGAAGAACTTTGTTAAATCTATAAGAATACATGTCATTCCCCAATTGATAAATGGTCAAAGATATGAACAGGCAATTTTCCAATGAAGAAATGAGAACAATTTATAGTCATATGGAAATAATGCTCTACATCATTATTGATTAGAGAAATGCAAATTAAAACAACCTTGAGATATCATTTTGCACCTATCAGATTGGCTAAAATGATATAAGGGGATGTAGAAAAGTTGGGACACTAATTCATTATTGGTAGAATTTTGAAATGATTCAATCATTTCGGAAAGCAATCTCGAATTATGCCCAAAGAGTTATTAAACTACCTGTACACTTTGACCCAGCAATACCACTACTTGGTCTATTTACAAAAATTATTAGGGAAAAAGGTTCCCTAAAGTGCTCCAAATCACACAACAGGAGAAATGAAATGAGGTGCCCACTTTATCAGTACCATAACACTGATGAGGAGAGAGAAATCTTATAATGGAAACTCATAAATTCATGCTCCTTTCCAGGGGCCTGTGAATATGTGAAACCAAAGCTCTTCTTGGGTTAGAAGCCGATTGTCCCACAATTCCAATGCCAAGAAAGACGGTGGTGTGGGTCTCAGACCAAAGGCCATGTCATTCCTACTCCATTCTTATACCATCAAACAACCCCAGAAAAGGGTAACTGAGATGGTGAGAGGACTACAGAATATGCCATTCAAAGGAAGATTAGATGAAGAAACAGACTGACAAAAATGGGAATAAAAGAGAGTCCAACTACTGTGACAAAGATGAGCATGAGCAGTGACTGGGAAATCCAAAGAGAAGGCACAGTGGACTGATTATTTTTCCAAGAAGGTCAGCACCTGTGGCCTGTGCACCCATGGAAGAGGTTCAGCTAGGAAGACCCAAATAGGACCTATGGAACAAGAACTAAGCTGGAGCCTATGATTATATAGAGGGCAAGGAACAGGAAGAGGGGGAGTTAGAAGATGGGGCAGGGTTGTGGATCCAAGCAGAGACTAAAAAGATTTCAGCTGTGGACCTGGAAAGGTAGGATAGACCAAGAGCGACCCTGTAACTGGGCCTTAGATTCAGTCCAAAGACCTGGGCTGGAGCCTGAAACTGAGTAACTAAGGCAGGAGCAGCTAGGTGGTGCAATGGAAAGAGTGCTGGACTGAAAGTCTGGAAGACTTTGGAGTTCAAGTCTATCCTCAGACACTTACTAGCCATGTGACCCTGGGCAAATTGCTTCACATCTGTTTGCCTCAGTCTCCTCTCTGTAAAATGCACATAATAACAGCACCTACCTCCCAAGGTTGTTGTGAGGACCAAACGAGATAACTTTAAAGCACTTAGCACAGTACCTGGAATGTAGTAAGTGCTATATAAATGTTAGCTATTATTATTAATAATAATGATAATTAGAGGTGAACCTACAGCTATCACTCTAACCAAGAACGGGTATCATAGACTTAACTTATACCCTAGGCTGGGATCTGAAGATAAGGAATACAGACCAGGAGAAAACCTACAGCTTTGTTGTTTTGATCCCAGAGCAATTAGGAGAGCACCAGTATCTTTGAAAGATTGCCAAGTTCCAATAGACATATGAAGTCGAATATTCTATCAAAGCAGTTAGGTAGAAATGACCAGCATACAGCTGAGAATGTCCAGGTGAGAATTTAAGCGATATATAGCTTTGAGAGTCATCAACATAGAGGAGATGACCGAAACTGTGGGACTCTATTAGCTCTCTTGATGAAAATAAATGAGAATATTTGTTACATAAGAAAATATATAAGAATGATGAACACAGACTTAGAAATGGCTTATGTTCAGGGTATAAAGTAAGATACAGAATTCGAGTGAAGAAGTAGTTAAACAGGAAAGAAAAGAACAGAGTAGTGCAGTATTATAGAAGCTGAATTAGCAGAGAAGGAGTTCTATGAAAATGTCAAATGCTATAAAGATATCAGGAAGAATGAAGATTGAGAAAAGGCCAGGGAATATGGACACTAAGAGATGATCCTGGGACCTTCAAAAAGGCTGCATTACAGTGGAGAAGCAAAAGGAAATATATATAAGGTAAAGAAGAGCTTATATAAAGTAAGAAAGTATATAAAGAAAGAAAATGAAGACAGCAGGTATGGACAAGAGATGTGTCAATGAAAGGAAGGCAAAAAAAGAGTGGATAGAGGCAAAAAGTGAACTAAGATCAAGTGAAAGTATTTACACACAAGAGACATATATGACTGAAGGCATAGTAAAGTGAGGCAACAGACAGATGATGAAGACCAATAAAAAACGAATTTGTCACAAGTCTTATTAATACTTTGAACTCTGTCTAGGTTCAGGATTGATTCTCACAGTGATTCTCACTACTTATCAGCTCATACCCAGAATATTATAACTTCACACCCGGCCTCCCTGCATCCACTCCTTTTAATACCACTAACTAATGCATTATCCTTGGACACCATTTTCATCAAGTTTAAGTCTCTGGATCTAGAACCTAAAGCATCCGGTTGCCTTCTTTGAAGGTCCTGATTGCATCAAGTCTAAATTCCTCAAGCTGGCATTTAGGATTTTCCATAACACTTTTCTTATCCAACTTATTCTCAATACTCCCCCTTCTATTTTAAGGACTGTCTCCCCCACTGTCCTCCAATTATACCAACTAAATGTAGGGACATTCTCTACATTCTGTGTGTTAGAAGAGAATTGAACTTGAGTCAGGAAACCCCATTTGTGTGATTGGAAGCAAGTCACTGGCCCTATAAACCTGTTTCTTCATCTATAAAAGGAGGGGAATGGACTAGATGATGCCTAAAATCCTTTCCAAAACTCACATTCTATGATTCAAATCACAGAGCCAGGCACCTAGTGATTACCTGATGAATGCTGATCCATTTTAGTGGTTTCTCTCCTACAAGTTTAGCCCATGATCCCACTCCCATCCCTTTTCCCTGCATTGTCTAATCTAAAATAGGGTCAGTATTTGTAATAGTAATGGAACTTAAAGATCCCCGTGTTGGCTTGGTTTTCGGGTTGAGTGTTGAAACCCAGAGCTTATGATTCCCACTTGTGGGATGGACTTGTTGACATCGAAAGAGAGGGCTGAACTGGGAGGAGCTGGTGATGTGGATTTAGAGAGAGACCCAAGGAGAGAGAAAGCCCAAGCAGAGAGAGGCAGAAGAACTTTTGGGAGCAGCATCCTGCAGGCAGACATGGAGGCAAAGAGGATTGCTGAGCACCAGTTGGAGCTGCCCAGGATTTTTGAAAGCTGTCCAGGACTGAGGAGACATGGCTGTGATGCCAGTATTTTGTCTGTCTGTTTTGATATTGTTTTGCCAGATTCATCTGCTGGTAAAAGACAGTGCTGTTGTTCCAGAGGCCCTGGAACCCTGCTGTTGCTTCAGAAGCCCTGAAGAAGGATTTTCTTGTTGTATGTTTACAGAAATTCTGGAAGAAGGTCTTGTTGATGTTTTCAGGGGTCCTGAGACTGTTCTGCAGACAGAAAGTGAATTGATGAGGACACTGGCAATGTATCTTATGGCTTTGCTAAGCTTTGTCTCCCCAAGAACAAAGATTGCTGAGAACTTGCCTCGGGTCAAGATGAAGAAAAGACCTCCATTTGGGTATTAAACACTGTCATGATATCTTAACCTTGTTGTAGCTCAGGGGTAGATGGCCTTTGTGCTCTCCACTGCTCCTTTTGAGAAGGTGCTTGGCATTAACTGATGATAATTGCAATTCAGTTGTGATCCAGGGGTGGGAAGTCAAGAGGGTTGTGACATTCTCTGAGCCAGGAGAAGGCTATATATACCCTGATGTGAGATTTTGTTTTGGGGTTCACTTTGGGAAGAGTTGTATGATTTGGCCAGATGAGACTCTGGGCAGCCGTTGAGCCCCCCGGCTTTGAAAACCCAGATGTTGGTAATTCCCTCTCTGACTAGCTATGGCTGTAATGGTCAGACAGCTGGAAGCCTGTCTGCTGATCTGTTTCTCTGTCTGCTTGTAACTTCTGCTTGTAACTTTTTTGTAGTCTCTGAAGTTCGGGGTGCTGAACTTTTTCCCCTGAACTAGGTAAATGACATATGTTTGATTAAAGCAAGATTGTTAACCCATTTTGAGTTGCTTTCCTTTAGAAAAGCAGATCTAAGAACCTGTGCTAGCAGCCATCTTGGGTATGCTTGGGTGCTTGCTGCTACAGTGTTATAATAGCAGCTAACATTTATAAAGCACTTTAACATATTTAAAATGCTTTATATGCATCATCTTGTTTCAGTTTCATAGTAACTCTAAGAGGTAGAATGTAGATAGAATGTAAGTTCCTTGAGGGCAGGGATAGCTTTCTTTTTGTCTTTATATCCCCAGTGCTAACCACAGGGCTTGGCACATAGCAGCGGCTTAATAACTGCTTTTTGATTGAGATGGTAATCAATTTCCCTATTTTACCTATGAGGAAACTGAGGCTCTGAGAAGTTATATGACTTATCCAATGGTTCATAGCTAATAATAGAGATTCAAGGCTTACTCCAAGTGCAGCACTCTAAATGCTATAAAAAAAACCTTTCTCTATTAGCTTGTCATTGGTCCTCATAATAACCTGAAATAAATTGCTTCTTCTATTATGATTTTCTACTCCTCACCACTTTCCTGAAGGAGTTGAGTTGCACTGGCCATAGATGGATGCTGAGTGATTCCTGGGCTGCTCCCATGTTTCCTTCCTTTGAGGTAACTTCGTGTGGGTGGTTGAGGACCTGGAGATAAGGGATATAACCATGGATAGAAGTTGGGTTGAAAAAAGGCTCACTAGGAAAAGAGAAGCCAAACTCAAAAAGTAAAACTAATAGAATGATCCCCCAAAGACATAAGGTAAGAGGAAGAATAATCACGATTTCTTAATATAATGGAAACACAGTAAAAAAAAATCCCCAGACATACAGAATTCCTGTAATCCTCACTGCAAGAGATATCAAATTACTTGAAATGACAAATCAGCTGATTTCTAAAGACAGTGTCTCAGTCTTACCTGAAGCTTGCCTTGGATAATAATCACCAGATGTTAATTCTATAACAACCCAGAAGAAAAGAGCCACAGAAGGAGCAACATAAGTGTTTTCCTTTCCACTTTCTTCTCCCTGTTACCTAGATCACAAGCCCTTTATTTGATGTCTCTATTTAGTATGTTCCTTCTCACATTTTCCCTCTTCTCTTGAACATCTTTTTTCTCTCTATACCACTCCCCTCCCCAATATTTCTCTGTTTTCCACAACACATATCTGGATCCAGTTCTGGCTTTCCCGGGAGCAGGATGGTCAGGAACTGCTTTTTGGGAGTCCTAAATACCTCATAGCATGGAAATATGCTCTTATTATGAGAGGTGTGCTGATCAAAAACTCCATTTTTTTCCTTTGGGAGTTAGTTGATGAGATGGCTCAGTGACAGCTCTGAACTTCCTGGCCATCATAAGCAACCCTCCTAGGAGTGAGATGCTCTTGCAGAGCCCAGACCAGGAAATTCCACTATGGGTTCTTAGGTAATGTAAATTATCTAAGCTTAAAAAAAAAGGCAGTGATGAAGACAAAGAGAAAAAATATATATAACCATCTCAACAAATGGAAACTACAAAATGACTTATGCCTCAGTTTCCTCACCTGTAAAATGAGATAGACTACAATGGTTTCTAAAACCCTTTCTATGCTTTAGTTACTAACCAATTCAACTTTACATGGTCATTTACCTTTGAATCCCTTGTCTTATAGTGATTCCAAAACACAGCTATCAGCCTTCTCCACTTCCATTCAAATACTAATGCCCCAGCAATACATTCTACATTCTAGCCTACTAAATCCATTTCAAATTTACATAACTTAATCTCAATGGGCCCTCATGGGCCTGTTTGTGAGGGCTTAGTCCAAACGGTCTCTTCCTTCCTTAAGCTTCCCATGTTGCCTCTTTCTCTGCCCTCTCAGAAGGCCTTGCTTTGTACTTTGTATATCACAAAAAATTAAGGCCATCCAGCATCCTCTTCTTCTCCTTTATATACCTCAAATCTTCTCAACACCATTCTAATTTCTTCCTTCTTTGCTTCAACCTTGCAAAAGATGGACTTCTCCTTGGCAATGGCAACTCTTCTATTTGTGCCCTTGATCCTTTCCCTTCCCTTCTTTATCCCTAATTGTTCAACTCTACTTATCTACTGGCTTTTCCCATGCTTCCCACAAACACTTTCAAATCTATCCATTCTTTAAGAAATTCAGTTTTTAGAACTAGGTTCAAAAACTAGTTTTGCAATCCAGGAGCCATATTCTAGTCACTTTTTGCCACATATTCTCACTTATTGCCATATTCAATCAATTGCTAAGTCTTCTCAATTTTACTTCCCCAACATCCCTCACATCTGTCTCCTCTCCATTTACACTGTAACTACCAGAGTTCAGTCCCTTATTACCTCTTGTGTAGACTGCTGAAATAGCTTCCTAATTGGTCATCTGTAGCCAGCCTGCCTCTTCCCTCTGTAATCTACCCTCCACACATTTTTTGGTTGTTGTTTTTTGGAGAGGGGAAAGCAGTGCAATTGGGGTTAAGTAACTTGCCCAAGATCATATGGCTAGTAAGCATTAAGTGTCTGAGGTCAGATTTGAACTCAGGTCCTCCTAACTCCAGGGCTGGTGCTCTATTCACTGTGCCACCTAGCTGCCCCCCTCCACACATATTTTATGGAATGTTATTACCCTGTCCAAGAAGTATCAGTGGCTCCACAGAGTCAGCTAGGTGGTACTAGGCCTGGAGTCAGGAGAATCTGAGTCCAAATCCATCCTCAGACACTTACCAGCTGTGTGACCCTGTTTGCTTGTTTCCTCAATTGTAAAATGGAGGTCATAATAGAGCCTACCTCCCCAGGGTTGCTGTGAGGATCAAATGAGATAAAATTTGCAAAGTACTTAAGTGCCTAACACATAATAGGTGCTTTTAAAAAATGATTGTTTCCTTCTTTCCTCAACATTGCCTGTAGGACAGGGGTTCTTAACCCTTTTTGTATCATAGACTCTTATGGCAGTCTGGTATAGACCCCCTCTCTGAATAATGTTTTTAAATGCAGAAAATAAAGCATACAGGAAACTAATTATCTAGAAAATTCATGGACCCCAGATTAAGAACCTATGCTTGAAGATAAAATACAAACTCCTCTGGCATTTCAAACCTTAAGCCGGGTGACCCCAGTCTATCTCTCCAAGCTGCTTATACCCCTGGCATGTTTTACTTGCTGTTCCCCATATCCCTCCTGCTTTGCACAGGTTATTACTTCATAACTATTCTTACTTATTTATGTTCCTTCAAACCTCTAGCTCCCAGATTCAGTCAACCTGTCGCCCCATATAACAGGCCTTTCCTGTTTCCTCAGTTATTAGCCACACCTTCCTCCCACTGTCTACCTTTTATATTTACTTTTCTGAGTACCCATTGTTTCTCCCAACAAAATAAAATGCTTAAAGGCAGGGATTTTTTTTTGGCCTTTATAGTTATAGCACCTAATAATGCCTGATATGTACTAGGTAATTAATAAATGATTCTTACAACGAACTGGAAGAGGAAAGATATGAGAAATGGTAAAGTCAGAATTTAAAAAAAAAGGTCAAAAGGGAGAAGGAAAAGGAGAAAATATTGAATGAAACAAGGGAGGAAATATAAATACATACATATATTTATATTATAATGTTATATTATATAATATATTACAATATATTTTATATATATATACACACACATATATTTTTAAACTGAAGGAAAGAATTAAAACCAACCTCTCCTCAGGAAAAAAAAAACAAAAAGCAACAAATAAACCAATATCCTTTGGAGACAAGTGTTTCGTGTGTAAGGAACAACAAGAAGACAACTATGGCTGGGCTAGAGTATATAAAGACTGGAAAAGAAGGAAGGGGTCCAATTGTAATGTTTTAAATGACTAAGAGTTTATATTTGTTACTAGGATAGAATTTGAGTAGTGTCATATGGTTAAACCTGTGCTTTAGGAAAATTATTTTGGCCGCTGAGGGGGGAATGGATTGGAATGGAGAAAAGACTTGAGGCTAGGAGGCTTTAAATAAAGAAGCTGCTGTAATTTTGTATATATATATGTGTATGTATGTATATTAGGGTAGTGGTTGTGTGACTGGAAAAGGGATGCCAGAGATGCTGTGAAGATCTAAAGAGGACTAGCTAATTGTTATAAGAAACAATTCAAAGGGAAAGGGTGAAGATGTGGTACAGCATAAGTTTTGGAAGCAAAGGGTCAGATTTAAATCTCTTGGTTCTGCCACTTCCACGTGGTTTTGGCAAGTCATTCATTCAACATCTCCAGGGCCTCTGTGACCTCCTCTGTAGAAAAAAGTAGAGGTAGGGAGTGGGCAGGGAGAGAGGATAAAGGAAGGATCTCTAAAGGGGAGGATGAGGAAATAGGAGGGGTATAGAAGGGTGTTTACATTAATGAGAATGGGAGGATAAGGGAGGGATCCCTGGAGAGGGGGTAGGTTAAGTAATAGAAAGGCAAGATACTGGACAGAAGTAAAGTAGAGGAGTCAGGAGGGATAGGAAATAAGATATATGTACAAACATAAAAACAAAGGTCAGGAATAGAATTTGTCAGGGAAAGTATATGTCTATGTATGTGTGTATATATGTATATGTTTATATCTCTATATAAATGTATCCGTGCTTAATTGTAGCCTTCTCTCTTTTGTAGATGATATGATGATATACTTAGAGAATCCTAGGGAATCAAGTAAAAATTTTTTCTATTTTGTATTTGTTTCAATATTTAAGTTTATGTTTCTTTTTTATTTCTCTATTATGTATTTTAGTATTTAAAGCTAAAAAAATTTTAAGTGGGGGAGGGGGGAAAGGAGGATAGCCTCTTGATTCCTCCCTGTGGGGTTTAGATAGGTTCCAGAGACATAATTTCTAGATAATTTAATCATTTTTATTAATAATGCCAGCATTTTAATAAAAGAATGGTCATTTGGCCATCTCAAAGACCATCAAGGCGGTGGGCTTATATGCCCTTTTGGAAGAGGAGGGGCAATCAACTCTAGTTAACGATGAATGAGAATTAGTTATTAAAATGAGGGGCTAGACAGTTACTCTGATTCTGTCATCCGTTTCTACGTCCTCCCACCCCCCCTTAGGCAATCTATTCAAAGAATTTATGTTCTACCCAAACCTGAGAGGAACACTGTGGCTTTTCCACTTGGATGGGATCTGAACAAGAAAGCCCAATTTCATTATCAGTAAAATCCTTCAAGAGACTGAACTTTTAAAAATCTGGACTTTAAAAAATGGAGGGGGGTGGGTGGCGACTCTGGATTTCCCCAAATCATTGCTTAATAATAATTTCTCTCATCTCCTACCAGTTCACAGTTAATATTCTTTGATAGTTTTTCCTCTGCATGCTTTGTCTCTCATTATATGTAATATACACATTCTGGGTAATATTTATTTAAAGAAGATTCCTTATTTTATATGCGGGGGAGGGGAGAGAAGAACACTTCTTGATCCCTCCACCGGGGTCATACAGACTCACTCACCTGCTAAGAGCCAACAAGTGGAGGAGACACGAAAGGGATGGAATGGGAAGCAGGATGGCCCCGCCCCTTTCAAGCTCCACTCCGCCCCTCCGGCACCAGGCGGGAAACTGGGGGCCCTGGGCTGGCATAGGCTTCCTTCCCGAGCTGCCTGGCTGTGGTTCCCACCCGGCCCTGGCCTGAGGGATCCCCAAGCCTTGGGGAAGGAAGAAAAGAGGTAGTGGCGTTGCGATGCCCCCTGCAGGGGCAGAAGACCAGGAGCACTTCTTGAAAGCCACCGGAGTACAGGAACCACGGAAGGCCAAACAGGAAGTTTGGCTCACCACCTCAAACTTTCCCTACTCCCTACCTCTCCGCGTGACACTTCCCGTTACTCTCTAGAAGAACCAGAGGACTACTCACCTCCCTGGGCGAGGCTGCGGTTCTCTGAAGCACATGTGCAGTGGGTACCTGGACTTGGGGGTGGGACCATTGGGGAGGCCTTGCTTGCTGATTTGTCAGCGCAGGAGATTTGAAGTCTTCCTTCCCACCTGAACCTGTTAGCTTGCCACCGAAAAGCATTATCAGCTTGTTTTAGGCCTACGGGGCAGTAGACTCAGTAAATCCTGGCCTGCCACCTTGCAAAAGTATACCCTTGGTCCATTAGATTGTAAATTCCTTGAGGGCAGGGTCAGCCTTCTGCCTCTTTTTGTATTTCTAGTGCTAGGTGCTTAATAAATGTTTATTTAACTGATGGCTGAAGATGCTAGACAGATGGAGAAAGAACTGGGAAGAGGGCAACACTGTACATATTAAAATACCAGTGGTGTAATTATCATCTTGATGAATGTGTGTGGGGGAATGTCAAAACTTCTCAGAATAGGTCTTGGAATTTGGTGTCAGGTTTGAGGTGGGTTTTACCTTTTCCCCTTCATTGATGCTGTCAATCAGCAGCAAGGCCTTTTAGGAGTCTTTCGACCCCCACCTAGGTTCAGTTCTTTGTCTCTTTTTTTCCTGCCTCTGTGGGCCCCTCCTCCTGGCCAATGGGAGCCAGGGACAATCTGAGCTCACTTCCCCAACCAATGGAAGTGAGGGACAATGGGGAAATATGACCCTGCTGTATTAGGGTTTAGAAACTCTGTTCACCCCATATTGCTCTCCTCTATTCCTTGATCCATTATGGAGAGGACCACCCTCTTTTCCCTAGGGAAGAGAATAAAAATTTCCTGTTTTTATCCTGAGAAATCTCCATGTTCTTGATTAAATTTTGAATGGGGTTTTTCATCCCATACAAATATTTGCTTGATGTTAAAATGTTAATCTATAAAATATTACTATGCTATATTGTTTTTTTCAGACAATATTAATTTTCAACATGGCATTGTTATTCAGAAAATGGATAGGGTCTTGATTAATGATTTCATTGCTATAGGGAGCTCCCTTCACCAATGTAAGTTAGCATCTTCTTCAAAACCTAGTGTCTTAGAGAGAACAATTAGTTAAACTAAAGAAGTTACACACTAAGAAGGTTAGGTTTGCTCTGGAGACCCCAAAATACCAACACACTGGGTCCTGCTGAATGAATTTGACTCAAGTCTTCTCAGCCAAAGAAAAATAAAATTTATTAAAAGTTCGCTTGCATTAGACACAGAGTAAGTCTGCTAGGTCATTCAATGGCACTCTCACTCTTCCATGGCATTCTATGGCGCTCTCACTATTCTATGGCACTCTCACCCACATGGCTATGGTGCTCTCACTATTCTATGGCACTCTCACAAACATGAAGACAGGATGGGGTCTTATATACAAAAGGTTGTGGGAGGAATCTAGGGTTGGTCTAGAGGAGGAGCTTGAGGAGGGTCTTCAGGAGGAGCTAATGAGGTCAATGAGTGATTAAGGGTCAGAAGTTGCCCAGAGACCACAAATAAGGGTGGGCTAGGCTAGTTCAAGGGTGGAAGTCTAGCAACAGACCTACCTCATCAAATGGGATGATTCAATCAAGAGTCCAAGGGAGGTTCCCAGAGCCTGTACCTCAAGGACTCACGGAGAGCTCAAGGGGGCTCCCAGAGCCCATACTTCATCATTTCCCCCTCAAACAAATGGGACCCAAATTCCCTTGGGGTAAAGGGCAAAGGTCTTAGCTTCTGAAAGTGCTTCCTGCTGGCAAGGGACGTAGAGCTGTCCCTGACTCTCTAGATCCTGTTCAAGAGGGTCAGACTTCACATTCAAGGTGTCAGACTCTGGAACGTGGATGATGCCAGGTCCAGTGGGCTGGAGAACGTGGATTCAGTCAGAGATTTGCATAGCCTTAGTGGTCATCCAGAGGTTGATGCCTTGAACCCTGGAGGAGACAAATCTGGCAAGGAGGTTAAGCAAACAAAAACCAAACAGCCATCAAAAAAAGTAATAATATTAAATAAAATAAATAGATAAAAGACAATCTCACTGGTAGGAATTAAAGATGACCATGGTAAGGCCAAAACATTGTCAGATATCCCTTTCCTTTCTGAATTGCTCCATGGACATTTAGCACACGGAAAGCAATAGCAGGCACAGAATCTAATAGTTTTCAAAAACAGGCAGCAACTCCCAAAGCCTGTTCTCTCCTTCCATCATCACAGAGAGTAAAATATTTCTTCTAGATTAGGTAAAGTTGGAGGGGTGGTCAATTTAGTTTTCAAATTCTCAAAAGCTTTCACCTGGTGGTCTGGGCCTTGAGTAGCAATTAATTTGATGGCAGTCCCTCCCAGGCCTTGGGTTTAATTGGATATAGACCACTCTGGGGGAACACTTTAGGATCTAGGAGCCAAACAAATGCTGGCTTGGCAGAAGTAGCTCACCCAGGAATTTCCTGATCCCAAACAGTTGACTCAACTATCTCCCACACTTCTGAGGGAACATGGGGAGATCTGGGAGGCTTAACTAGAGAAAATTGGCTTCCCAATTTCACCAACAGGTCCCTTCCCAAAAAGAGGAAAGGATAAGAGGAGAGCATAAAGAAGGGGTGTTCAAACTGAAGTGTCCACCAGAAGTTATACACCTAAGCCCCCTCCCAATACCTGCAGGAAGGGGCCCTTACCAAGGTCCCTGGAAACCACCTGTTAGGCCATAGTAGTTAGGGGACTTTCCACCTGTGTTGCTAGAAATGGCCCAAAGCTTTGTTTGTAACCAGGGCTTTGCTAGGTAACTAAGGCTTCACCAGAAACGGCATTACACCCCCTTGGAACCACACTTTGTTGTTAGCAACATCTCGTTCTATAAAAATTTGCTCTGCAGAAGGCTCGATGCTGTCTTCCCTACTTGGGAGGTAGTCGCTGGCTGGCCAGCTAAGAAACACTCCTATCAAATTATAATTGGCTTTGCTGTCAAGTTATCGCTCAAGATAGCCTTTGGCTTTGTATTGACCGCTGGTCCAGGCTCCCTGGAGGTCTGGGAAAGCAGTCCAACCTAGGGGTAGCTACCAAGATGATGTTCCTCAGTCCCAGGCTCATATTGTTTTCCTGAGTGGACCAGGAACCTGAGTCCTTCCCAAATTCTTTCGATCTGGTCCATGAGTGTTCTCGGTTTGGTGAGTACTCTTGTAAAGTAAGAGGCTAAACTGGACACAGCGTTAACACCCTTCCTGGCCTCTGTGGGATGCTGCCGGAGTGTCTTGTTAGCTTTGGTTCATGTTTTTCATTGGCATCTCCGTAATCTTAAGTCCTTGTCTCATTTTGTCTCTACCTGCCTTCCTTTTGCCCTGCTGCATTTTGTGTATATCCTGTCTATGTGACTGTGTAAAGAAATCTCTAAATCTGCCACCCTGTAAGATTCAAAAACAGCCAAGCAATAAGAAACATTTTACCAGTGCTAGAAAGATTGATAGTCTCTTAAAGAAAGGTTGTTGGCAGAAAAACATTTCTCCTTCTACTTCTTTGGATTCTAGCCAAAGTTCTTGAAGTAGAGAGACAAATGAACAAAGGGAGAATGGGGAAATTTCTACCCTAAGATCTATCTAAGAGAAAAAGGGTCACTTCAATGATCAAAGAGAAGTAGGTTTCAAAGCTGCACTTTGGAATATGACTGACACTTAACCCTTTCCTGGGTCACAGAAAGAGAACTGTGCAATATCATTGGGAATATAGATCCAGGTAATTTAATTCATTCTGGTTACTATTTAGCACCAAGAAAATTTCAGTTCTGTGTAACTACAAAAACTGGAATTTAAGGTTACCAGATTGGTTATTCAATTGTTTTTATTTCAAAGTTTAAAATTAAGACCATGATTGTTACTGATAAACAGTTGTATTATCTATGTTGTATGAGAAGCAGTTTCTCTTAAAGTCTTGGAGTATTGTGATTTGGGAAATGCATAGATCTGAAATTTTAAAGGAATGAACACTTGAGAAAAGTTTACTTGGCAAAAGGTCAAAAAGATATCCACTAAGATTCTCTTCCCTGTAGCCCTACCTCTGACAAGGCTAAGGTTATGGTGCCTTCTCACTGTGATCCAGCTCTGACCAGACTAGTGCCACAGTGACAAGTTACAACTGCTAAGATTCTCTTCCTTGTGTTCCCAGTTCTTCTTAGCTAGGGCTACAGAGCCCTCCCCCTGTCATCTAGCTCTGACGGAGTTGAGGAGACAGTAAGAGGTTAGAACCATTAAGATTTTTCTCCCTGTTGTCCTGGCGCTAACTGAGCTGGGGCTGCAGTGAAATTAGAATAATAGTAGGGAATTTGAGTTAACCTCCTCCACCTGGTGTAAAAAAAGGGGGGGGGGGAGGCACAGCAGCTACATCGGAGCTCCCACTAGCAACAGCCCTAGACCCCCAGGTACCCTGAAGCCCACCCCTCTAGGTAAATAGTAAATAGGTAATTTTTTTTTGCATGGTGACTGTGAAAATTATCACATGTAAGTGCTGTTGATTTTGAAATAATATCTGGTATGATTACACAGATCAAAGCTATTAAATAGCAGAGACTTTTATTTGGAAAATAGTTAAGGCTGTATTAAGTATGCAAATATGTACACTCTGGTTTGTCAAAGAGTTAATTTGAGTTTGGTAAACAGTATAGTAGTCATTGGAAATTTAAATTCATTCATAGTTTGAAAACAGTAAAGTTCTTCAAGAAGTAGGAATATTTGGAGTGTAATCAAAATATGAAATGGATTTTACGCTGAATTAAAATGATGAATTTTATGACTGATCTGTAGAAATCCAATATAGCCTATTAAAATGATTTTATCTTTATAAGTGTTAAGCTTATCTCAGTGCATATTTTTTATTATAGTTAGTCCCTTCTCACTGATGTGAAACTTCCCAGAAATGGAAGTACCAAGAAAGCTTTTTCTAAGTGAATGTCAACCTCTCCTCAGGAGGCTGGTACAGGAGAGTAAAATAAGTTAAATGGAAAATTTGGGTAATAAACAAACTTTGACATTTTGTTTCAGAGCTTGCATGAAATTTATGCAAAAGTGTTTTTCCAGATGTACAATCCAAGGCTATCCTATAAATTGCTAGGCAATTTAGAAACAGGAAATCTAGGCTGAGGTTGGCTTCATGGGCCAATATCTGTATCTTGCCATTTTATCCCTCAAGTAGAATGATTATAACTTTATCTTACTTCCTCCTCAGCTTCAGACAGCTCATTTGAACCAAAGTAATTCTTCATTACCTTGCTCCCAGTCCTTGGAATAATAATGCAAATGAGCAAAGGGGTTAACTGGAAATAATTGGTATTGTTGCAGTACAAAATTTTTGGTTGAAATTTTTTCTTTACTAGCCCATCAACAAGGTTTTACATGTCTTATCTGCCAGGCATATAATCTAGACCAAAGCAATAGTGACAATTAGGTGGACCAGTAGACACTGTTAGAATTGGAGTCAAGAAATGTTGAGTTCAAATCCTTCCTCAGAAATTTGCTACCTATGTGGTCAAATAGGTCAAATTTGGTCAAATAAATAACATCTACTGGTTATATGAGTGAAAATGAGACCCTGTTGCTATCTTATTACAGAATATAAAATTGGGAATGGGGTATGTTTATACTCCAGCTCACGCTTCCTTTCAGATAAAGAGGTCAGAGACCTTGATCAGAGACAGTGGTGCAGGAAGGCCCATAAGGAAGGATGATATGTTTTGTGAAAACTTTGATGATTGTCATTACAGTGGCAGATTTGGTTGGTTCCACAGTGCCATACCATGAAGAATAGGTATCAACTGCAGTACAGGCAAGTCTCTTGTCTTGAAATGGTGTCAAGGGGCCAATAAAATCAATGTTCAGTTGGAGGCTGGTAGGGAACCACGAAGGGTCAAGCCACATTGATCTTTCAGAGGAGAGAGTTCTAATTGATGTAATGAGCAGAGTTGAGTAAAAGTAGCTCTTTCATCCTTTGTTAAGGTAAATCATATAATGTCATCATAGCCCCCATGTCCAGAGTGGTGATGAATCAGTTCCCCAATCTCGCTGTTCTCCTAAGGCCATCAACTTGCTTATTCATTTTAACTGAGGCTGTATATCTCTCATAGGTACTGACATGTCCTCAAACCACTATCTGCAATAGGAAACGTCCATAAAAATTGTCAGTTCTCAAAGTGAAATCCTTGAGGGTCCAGCTGAACTGTTTCTAGGTTTCAGACCATTCTGCTGTACCCACAGCCACTGCCCAAGAATCAGTATAGATAAAGATTGTATTTGCCCCATACCTCAAGGCTAACTATGTAGCCCACAGTTCAGTAAAGGACTTGCCAGGACACCCATTAGTTGCTAGATCAATGGCTGATTGAAGTCCAAATCCATAGAAACAGATAAAAACACAGCAAGTTGGACAAAACAGCATTCTTCAGGAGCCAGGTGGAAGCCAGATAGTTATTTGTAGGAGCCTATTTCAATAGTAGAGGAGGGAGAGTGTTGGGATTTGAACTAAAGAGTTTTTCTGCAGCATCTAAGACAAAGGACACTAATACCCAAAAGGCCTGGACTGGCTCAATCTTGAATGTGAGAGAGATGTCCCTGTAAATTGTCAGGTTTCTTTTCCCCTGGGATGATTTAGATAACTCCTGCCTACAGATGGTTTTGGGGGACCATGGAAAGGAATTGTTGGGAGGTACCTTGCTTTCTAGTAATATGGAGGAGGTGAACCTATCTTATATAACTATGGTGGGGACATATTTCAGCAGAGGCCTCCAAAGAGGCAAAGTTTTGGTATCGGTCTCCTGATGGGATCCCCAGGAGCCGAGAAGTTTTGGTGGTTTGGACAGGGAATACTGAGTAGGTGGCAGTACCAGGAGAACGTCAATATCAACTTAGAAAAAAAAATTAGAATCTCTAGGTTTTGTTCTTCTCCACATTTTTTTTTCATTTCTTTTCTCATAATGGTGACTTCTTTTGGCAGGAGAGGAAGGAGAAGAAGGGGCTGTTCATTTTTTCCCACTTTTCTTTTTTCCTTTAGCACTGCCCATGCCAGAAGGATTATCTAGTAAAAGGCTAAAAGCATTTAAATGGTGGAAGGATCTTAGGACCTTGTAACCATAGGGTAATATTTAATGGGACTAATTTTCTCATGCCTCCTCTCATCCCTGCTCCCCACTCCCATCCCTACAATAGATTAGGTTAGTTTTTTCCAAAAGAGGAAACAAAACAGACCAGGGTCTCCCATGTTTTCTCCCCAACCCCGCAGTAGTTGGGATAAACTGCTCCCCCTACATGATGAGATCTAACAACCTTGAAATATCATTTTATACCATGGCTAAAACAATTGAAGGGAAAAGTGACAACTGTTGGAGGGGATGTGGAAAAATTGGGACACTCACTGTTGGTGGAACTATGAACTGATCCATTTGTTTTGGAGAGCAATCTGGAATTATGCCCAAGTTATGAAACTGCCTATGCCCTTTAACCCAGCAATACCACTACTAGGTCTGTTTCAAAAGATAATGGGGGAAAAGGAAAAAGAAACTATATATTCCAAAATATTTATAACAGCTCTCTTTGTAGTGGCAAAGAACTGAAATTGTAGAAATGACCATCAATTGGGGAATGACTGAACAGGGTATGGTATGGGATTGTGATGAAATACTACTGGGTTATAAGAAATGGTGAGCTTGATGATCTTAGAAAAAACATCAATAGACTTGCATGAAATAATGAAGAGCAAAATAAGCAGAATTAAGAGTACATTGTATACAGTAAAGCAATATTGTTTTAAGAACAACTTTGAGCTACTAAGTAATTTTGAGTGTTATAAATTCCCAAACTAACCACAAAGGACCCATGAAGAAAGATTCTATCTGCATCCAGAGAAAGAACTGATAAATAGAAGTATGTATAGAATGATTTTACATCTATATGTATATTTGTGTCTAATGGTAGCCATCTCTAGGGCAGGGGGACAGTTAAAAAAAAAGGCAGAAAAAAGAAAACCACATAACTTTGTCATATATTTAAAAAGAATAGCCAGTTGTACATAATAGATTTGTAGTTTCACTGCAATCATCTTTTTTTTTCTATTTTACTATGTTATGGAAATGCTTGTTTTATTTCCTA
Source organism: Petaurus breviceps papuanus (assembly GCF_028583685.1). Classification (NCBI taxonomy): domain Eukaryota; kingdom Metazoa; phylum Chordata; class Mammalia; order Diprotodontia; family Petauridae; genus Petaurus; species Petaurus breviceps. Next base: position 6,034,458 of record NW_027187287.1, read on the forward strand.
AAAGAATCAAACAAGAAAAAAAAAGGACTTGAGTTGTTTATAAAAAAACACTGAAAGCATGGTTAACAAAAATGCAAATTGTCAAGGTTCAGAGTTGTGAGAGCTGGTTCAAATTTTGAAAGAATTCAAATTCAAATTCAGACCTTCTCTTTAGCCAAAGGGAGCTTTATTAACACAAAAGCATGCAGGCCTGAGACTTAGCAAGGAGCTAAACAAAGGCAATGATATAGGACAAGGACCAGACTTATATACCCAGAAAGTTACAGACTGTAGGATGATGATGCAATTTTAGGGTTTCTGTGGGGGTTGGACATTTAGGCACAGGATGAGGAAGATGGATGACACAAGATAAAGGAGACAGGGGAAATTTTATGACCCAGGATGGGGGGGTGACACGGAAGTTTATGGTCCAGGACAAGGGGAAAGTTTACTTTAGGACACTCTCAGGTTCAGGAGGGCCTCTCAAGGTAATGAAAAAGCTACCCTTAATATTATTTTAACCCTTAGGGCATCTCTGTATCCACATCACAAATCAACCTTGACTTCCAATCAGAAAGATTGTATTTGCCTAGTAGACCGCTGTGAAAGTTGAAGTTGATTTTACAGATAATTTTTAACCTATTATTTCATAGAAAGATGTTTTCAACCTTTAGTATTTTCTCTATTTTTCCTCCACACCAAAGTATCTGACAAGAGGGAGTCAATATTTTTATCTTTCTGCTCCCATTTTTGGTTTGGATACATTTATATTTTTCTTAGTAGCACTATCTAACTCTCCCTGCATTCTCATATCCAATTTTTGGACTCAGTTTCCTCATCTGTAAAATGAAGTTAGATTAAGTAAATCTTCAAGATTCTTTGCAGCTTTGAGCCTGTAAACACATTTTGACCTATCTCTGTTATCTCTTAACTCTACCTCTGCAATCTCTCTCTTCTAGAACATTATCATGAGTTTTATCATTAGGTTTGAGTCTAACCTAAAAGGCTTAAGTTCCCTATTTTATGGTCTCATGAAGGGCATTTTTTTTTCTGTGGGCTAAAGGGACCCATTACATTTTCTTTTTAGTAGAGGTAGGTGTTATTAAGGGTATCTGCTAAATTCTGACAAAGCATGAGTCTTAAGGATGAATGCACCTCCAGTTAGAGAACTGATAGATTCAGACTGAAGATTAAAACATATTTTTTCTTTCTTTTTTCTAGGATTTTTTTTTGGGGGGGGGAGGGAAACATAGCTAATGTAGAAACACATATTGTATGATTTCTTTTGTATAATGGGCATCATATTTCTTGCCTTCTCACTGACTTGGGGAGGACATGAACGGAGGGAGTGAATTTGGAACTGAAAATAAAAATAAAATAAAGCACTAGAAAGCAAAAGAAAAAGTTACATTCTTTATCATGCCACCTACACAGACATTGATTAAATTAATAGCTTTACAATATTCAAATAGATCTATGATCTAACTGCTTTGGAAGTTCTTTCCAATTATGTAGCTCACAACCCATCCATGTGTGGCCATCCTGTGTGATTTTTAAAAAACATTCTCATAACTTCAACCACAGGGGGTCCAACTAAAATTGCTGGAGGCCTTCCTTGATTTCTCCTGACATTGCAAGGATATCATTGAGGCACTCTGGCAGTGTACCTGTCATGTCCCTTCTGACATGACCTGCTTATTTTCTCTTTCTATCATACAGCTCCTTGACCATTTCTTTTACTCCTCTTCTTGAGAGTTCCTCATTGTTTACCTATGGCAGCCCACACATATTCACCCTGCATGTCTCCATTGCTGTCTCCATCATTTTTAATTTTTTGGAAATTGCTGTATTCCATATCTTGCTACAATATACCAACACTAGTTGAATATTAGAATTTAAAAGATGGTCCTTTGCTTTCATAGGAATCTTGGTGTCGTCAAAGCAGCTTTGCAATTTTCTGAAGTCAATCCAGCCTACTTTTCTCCTCCAGTTCAGCTCTGTCCATTACCCATCTTCATTCCATATATAGAAAGATAGATATAGATATATATGTACACATGCATATTTATCTATTCTGATAGGCATTGTCTATGGGCTATCCATCTAAATACATGTTGTAAGCTGGAAAACAGATCTTCTTTACCTACTTTATCCATTATTATGTGACTGTCAGGTCAAACTCAGTGTTCTGGGATTTGATGCATTTGGCACAATATCATCTATAAACAGGGGCATCTGGAAGACTTCACCATTTATAGTGCCAAAGGAAAAATTAATGTCACTAATGTATTCTCCAATTAGGCTCAAGTCTGCCAGAAATAATTTTATTGAATTTAACATTGATCTATATCCAAGACATTTAAAGCTTGGAGGAAGAGATGTCCAAACTGACAGAGCCCCCATGCCCTCTGACATGACTCTGTGCCCAAAAGACAATGTAAGATAACATTTATAGGACTCTTGAACAAGGAAAAAATTATATCAGTCAACATATTAAGATATGTTGAAATACAACTTTGCAACAACATTCCAGAATGAATACCACTCAGCTCTTTTCTGTGATCAGTATCTTATCTTCGAATTTCAGAAGAGAAGATCCTGTCCCTCTGTAGGTCATGACAACACTCATTTCAGGATATAGGAAAGCAATCATTTCTTCCAGATATGAGTTAAGTTTGGTCACCCCTAATTCCATTTTAAAGGAAGACCCTAGCCTTGGTTCTTCCCACTTCCCTAAAGGAAAAGATCTGAAAAGGATCTTAGACTTAAAAAACAATATTTTGAAATATTTTTAGAGATATTTTTAAAAGTGTTCAATGTACTTCCAACAACAAGGAATCCTTCTTTAATTTGCCCTCAATTCTTACATAGATGTCTCTCAAAAAAGACTAGGAATAGATGGGAGAGTAGACCTATCAGATGATAATTATTGAGATTCTCTTGGTTGCCTTTTTTCTGAGTACCACTGACTACTTGACCCCTGCTACCTGAAGGCCAAGTGTTTTTCTTTTCTCTCCTGTTCTCTGGGTTCTCTAGGGAGTCCTTAAAGGGCACTAAGCAGTGTCTAGGCTCTCTGCCATGGCTTCATGGTGTTCCTTCATTGGTAGGAGTAGTTCCCTGTATCCCAGTTCCATTTAGTTCCTTAACAGTCAGATTAGCTTTTACAAAAAAATATTTAGTTCAAAAGGTATGATCACAAATATACAAACACTCTCTTTTTTTTTTTTAAGCAATTGGGGTTAAGTAACTTGCTCAAGGTTACACGGCCAGGTGTTTCTGGGTGGATGCTAAGTGTCTGAGCCCAGGATTCAATCTCCAGGTTATCCTGACACTGGAGCCGGTGCTCTTACTCACTGTGCAACCTGGCCACCCCTAAACTTACTCTCAACACATGGAAGGTATAATTCCTTCTCCTCATAGTTCAGTTTGGTTCCCATAGTCCCATTTCCAAGTCCAAAGCACCCCTGGGGTGTTGGGCTACTGGATAAATCCCTGGTTTCTCAGGGCTTCCCTTTTGGGTTGGCTGACTTCAATATCCTACCTGGAATCCTAGCTCTAAGATCACTGTGGCATGACCTCCTTTGTGGATCATCACTAGCACCTGAAAGTTGAGAAGGATAAATGACACAGACAGAAACAAATATCGCCAGGTTTGTTTCTTTGAGCAGGAGTGAAAGAGAGGGAGAACAGGCGAAGGAAGTCTTTCCTTTTTCACCAGTTCAGCACTATGGGGGAACCTGTGATCTGCATCCTCTGGTCCCAGAAGGAAAGAGTAGGAAAGAGAGAGACTCTACTAACCTGACAGTTTTTAAAGATATATTGTATTTCAGCTAAACAGTCAAAAGAGTCAACATTCACTCATATGGTAGGGAAGCAGAGTATCTCTATTTTAGACTTGCTGGGTATGCTCAAAGTACAGGGAAATCCTTCCCCATCCTTACAGAAGTATTCAAAAAATTAAAAGAGACAATTGTTAGTATGTAGAGTGATGAATATGCAAGATCTCTAGGGGAGAGGAAGATACCAAAGTATGAGGGGAAATCTACATATAAATTCATACTGAAAATTATTATTAAGAGCTAAATTATTATTTCCAAATTTATTAGTACTGAAAATGGTATTAAAATTATAAAAAAGTAGAAAATATCTCTCTTCTGCTTGGAGAATGTTATCAAATTGGGAGGGGAGAACTTTCTAGTTCATTTTCATAGAATTTGGGTTACAGAGTCACCTAGGTGGCACAAAGGAAGGATCTCTGGACCAGGATACAGAAAGACTTAAGTTCAAATCCAGTCTCAGATACTTACTAGTTGAGAGACTCTGAGCAAGTCATTTCACCTCTGTTTACCTGAGTTTCTTTAACTGGAGAATGAGGATAATAACAGCAACTATCTTAGAGTGTTGTAATGATGACCAAATCAAATATTTGTAAAGCACTTACCACAGTGCCTGGCACATAGTAAGCACTTAATAAATGCGTAATTTCCTTCCTTCCTAGCCCATTTGTCATTTGAAATCCTGTCCTTGTACACTTGACTTCAGAACTTTAGTACTGGTTTTACCTTTCACTGGTGCATGAATCAGGAAGGGAATGCCATCCCTACAGGGTTCAGGGTAGATGATTATCACTGACCACAAGTGAGAAAGGTCAAGAGAGCCAATGGTCACTTTCTTCTTGTGGCTGACACACCAAGATACTATATATATTTTTTTGTTTTGTCTTTTTGGAGGGGGAAAGGCAGGGCAATTGGGGTCACACAGCTAGTGTCAAGTGTCTGAGGCCATACTTGAACTTAAGTCCTCTGGACTCCAGGGTCAGTGCTCTATTCACTGTGCCACCTAGCTGCCCTTAAGGTGCTATTTGGTATAAAAGTCTTTGGTGTTCACTATCAGTTCACATAGTGAGAGACAAAGCACAGAAAGAGACTCAAACTAGAAAGTTGAGACTAGTGTAAACAGCGGTGCCTGATTCAAGGTGCCTTGGGATATAATGTTGTACTTTCAATTTAATTCAGTAAAGTTCTTTCAATTCTTATATGTGAGTGATCCTTTCAGGGTACTGAAGTTAGGGAAGAGGTTGAGTGGGAATGGGGGAGGAAGCAGCAAAGCATCCAAAGGCATTGTGAATGTTTTGTTGGATTAAATCATACTCATAGATTATGTAAAATCCTGGGGAGAAATATATTTTTCATTGAATCATTGAATTTTAGATTTGGAAAACAATTTAGAGATCACCTATAGCAAAGTCCTTATTTCACAGTGGAGGAAACTGGGCTTCTTTTACAGATTCGATGATGACAAATATGGGAACTCTTTCTTTTTTTTCTAAGCAGTCGGGGTTAAGTAACTTGCTCAAAGTTACACGGCCAGTTATTTCTGGGTGTGGTGCTGAGTATTTGAGCCCGGATTCGATCCCCAGGTTATCCGGACACTGGGGCCGGTGCTCTTACTCGCTGAGCCACCTGGCCACCCCTGGAACTCTTTCTTAAAGGGTCTCTTATATTGCTCTTGATTTTAGGTTATTCACAACTGGTTTTTATTTTTAGTTATTTTTTGTTACCCATAATTAGCCTATCCTCTTGGCTTAAATCCACTGGAATTAACAGAAGTAATAGCACTTTTACCTCAAGTTTTCCCATTAGATTATTTTCATCTCTCTAGGGAAGGGTTCCATGTCTGTAACTTCCACATCCCCAACCATTGAAATTCTTTTCTTTTTTTAAGGCCTAGCCTAGCAGCTACTTCTTTCATAAAGTCTCCCCTGATATTCCTAAGTGACTTTGAACTAGTCATTAAACTTCTCAAGTCCTTCATCTCTAAAATGAAGGGATCAGACTAAATAACCATACACAAAGGCAATACAATATGGCATTTAGAAGGCCAGCTATGGAGGCAGGAAAACCTGGGTTCAAGTCTTGCCTCTTACCTGTACTGTCTGCGACTCTGAGCAAATTACTTAACTAAGACCTTAAGTTGCAGAGTAATTGCCATTCTGTATTGGTATAGTAGCTTCCTCACTGGAAATTCATTATACCAATGAATTCACAGGTCTACACAATTACCATCATTATACATTTTCATAGGACTATTGGGTAAGTCCAAGCTGATTACCCACCATCTGTGCTGCATCTCAGGTATGTCTGAAGTTTCTGCCTGTCCATGGTGTTCTGGCATGTTTCCCATAGTAACCAACTTTCTGTTTTTTAAGTGTTCTTTTGTAGTTTCACACTGAATGACTTCAACTAATTCTTTTTCCATTTAGCCATTTAGCCATATACTTTCTATTCCTTTGGTTTACATGATGGAAATAGTGTAGGAAAATATAGAAGAAAAGAAAATCTACCAGGCAGGTATTATATTCCCATTCTCATTTTACAGATAAGAGAACCTAGGATACATCAGCACAGGGAAGGCTATTACCCTTTTGTGGGAATACCCAGTGGCCCTAGACTTTAAAATAGCTCTAGACTTTTCAAATGTTTTATAAGTCAAATCCACCACTGCACCCAGCCAGTACTGTAAAGAATGGTTTATGTTAAATTCTTTTCCAATTTCCTTGCTCCCTATCAGCAGGAATTTCCCCAGGTCCACTTAATATTTAGGTTGTAATAACTAAATTCCTTTTAACACCCATCATGTCCTTGGTACATAATACCAGTTCTGTGCAATTTTCCCTAAAGGTTCAGAATTCCTAAAGGGGAGACTGAATAAGATTACAACTGATGACCTTTGTTCTTTATTACTTTACTTAGCACTCTTAATCTTGAAAGAAACAAAAATCAAATGAAATGTGTGCTGCATAAGAAGCACATAAAGATTTTATATTGTTGAATTGAATTGAATTCTCTCTGGTTTTGGATAGGAATAAACTTAATTTACCTGATTGCATGGGAAGAGCTGTATATGTTGTGATGGAGGAGGGGGAGAGGGTGGTGGAATTACAGGAAATATAGCTTTTATATTTAAAATAATCCCCAGATACTTTAAAATAGAAATAAAATCATGGACTTTTTAAAAAGATTATTTCAATTTACACTTTGGCTTCTATATTACAGCTATATTTTTTGTTTATGTTCAAGACATAAAGGTGTATTCCAAGGAAAGGATAAGTCCTCTAAAAGCTGAGCAAAATCATCCATCTCCCAGCTCTAGATTGTTTTCTGTTCTTTGAAGGAACAATTCTACACTTGTTTTGGTAATGGTATTATGGAAGTTCAATGAGGAGAGATAAGAAAATGACACCAAGGCAAATGATTCTAGAGAATAAATTTTATTTTCTGAGTTCCATAGCAGTCTTTTATTTAATGATCCTATAATTTCAGTCTAACTCACACAGTAACATTTAAAAAAAAGAACCAAACTTGTTTCATTATGTAAACAGCAAAACATGATTAAATATTCCACAGGAGATCACTAAGAACATGAGGAGAGCTAGTTGAATAAATCCCAAAGTCAAGCTTTTAAAAAATACCTTTACTTATTTGTAGCTTTCTTATTACCAAGCATTTAGCAATAGACTTTCTTTTAAGAATAAATCCACAATATATTGTGTGAGTAATAATAATTTCGTTCCTATAGGATAGTTAGCTGCTTATGAATAATCAATTACTTTTTGATTCATTAGGAATGTTAAAGAAATACATCATTTATTTATTACTCATGTAGATTAGATTAGAGGATAATTATTACATGAATATCCATACCCTTCTCTTTCCTTTCCATTTTGTTTCCTGCTGTTTTGACATAGTGATGACTTATAATCAGAGTGTGGGCATGTCTGGGAGCGGATGAGGAGCAAGGATATAGAAGAAGTTCTAATTATCCATGAGCAACTCTACTAAAAAAAGGTTTTTTGGGGGATCAGAATTAGAAGAAGGTGGTACCCAAAGGATTAGTTAAACTGAGATGAATAATGCCCTCCAGTTACTATGTGCTCTCCCTGTCTTCCATGATGATAGATAATTCTGAATTGACTAGCTAGTAATTATTTGCTTACATAAGCTTTATTACTATCTGGGAGACTTAGAAAATGGAGATTTCCCCAAAGCTTAGACAGCACATTTTGAGAAAGTACTCTGCCCAGGTCTTAAGGGTCTTTACCACTCAAGTGCAGAGATGTCTGATGAATCATAGGGTTGTAACCAGGTGTCACAATCATCATCATCTTTGGCAGCTACTCTATCACTGTCACTGGGCAATGGACAGATGGTCAAAGGAATGACCTGTTCTCCTCCATCATGAGATCGGGGCCTAAAATAGGGGCGAAGAGTTCCAAAGAATTTGTCAGTGAAGGTGAATATGTGGGAGTTGTCAGTCACATTGAAGAAAGAAACCTTTCCAGCTTCATAGTTTAAGAAGACTCCTACTCTCCTAGGGGGCACTCTCAATGTCAGAGATACTCGATAAGGATTGAAAATGAAATACTCACAGCTGTTCCACAGTCCTATCACCCAGTAACCAGTCCCAGGGCATAGCTTTACCTCCTTTTTGCGCTCCACTGAGTCGTAGCACACGCCCAAGAACCATCTACTTTTCTCCCCAACCTCTACCTCCCAGTAGTGCTTCCCTGAGATGAAACCCTCCTGACCAAGGACACAAAGCTGGTCTTTAAATCTCTTAGGGTCATCTGGCAGGTCTTGCTTGTTATTACAATAGATAACACTCTTGCCATCTTCTGAGATTTCAAGGCTGGGATGAGCAGTATCCGAATCCAGAGTTATATTCACTGTATAGAAAGAAATAGGGTTGGTCTGTGAGAGGGATGCAGGGAGTCAGTACTTTTAAATTATGATTTCTGGTTCTCTCTTCATTTCACTGTGTAACCCCGGGTAAGCTTATTTCCTTCTTTGGGCCTCATTTCCTCCTTGTTTGTAACATATAAGCAAAATTATAACTAGGGTGGGGCCAAGACAACATTATCCAAGGCAGGCAATTTAGAGAGTGCCAAATGCCCTATCTGGGGCTGTATTTGTTCTCCGTTTCCCAGCTCCCCCCTTGCCCAGTACTGCCCTTAGAAGCAGCCTAACCCCAAGGTGTGCTACTTCTTTCCTGAAAACCATGTCCCAAGTAAGCTTCCCATACCTACCCTCCACCTTCTCCCCAGGAATAACCACAGCTTCAGCTGTGTAGACTGAAATTTTCTTGGTGTCAGGATGTGCACTTCCTCTCCCTGACAGCAAAACCCCTCTCCACCTTAACCTGCCCAACTACCCTTGCCCCAGAGGCAAAAATTCCCAGGTATTTTTCTATGTGTGAAAATAGCACCTGTTCATTTCCTATCTCCTAAAGCTGGGAGTACATTTATAGCTTTATTTTTATTCTTTGAAGGTGATAAACAGGGACTCCCTCTCTTTCTTTATTTGGAAGGCCTGGTGTGTTCAAAAACCAAGAAGTGGTGTTGGACTAAGATGACATGCATAAAACCGTTGTGCGAATTTAAGTCTGTTACACTTCTTTGCCCCCATGCAATGTCACAGAGCTCAAGTTCTATGCTTTTTAAAATAGAGCTGAACTAAAAAAATAATCTGAGATGAGAGACTATAGTAGAAAATTGTAAGGTATCTGTGGAGTGTGAATGAATATGGATATAGGGCATATATATATGTATTATACACACATACACACACACAAACACACATTTTCATATATACCTATACAGGAACTTCAATCTGAAGAAGCACAGATCAAGGAGCATGAAGGTCATCTTCAAATATATGAAAGAAAGGCTGTCATGCAGGCTAGGGAATAGACTTGTTCCACTTAAACCCAGGAGGCAGAATGAGAAGAAACAGGTGGAAGTTGTAGCGAAGTTGATTTGACTTGCTAAAATAAAACTTTCTAAAAATAAATGCTGTCCAAAAGTGGCAGGACCTAACTACAGAGTAGACTCCCTGTCAATGAAGGTCTTCAAGTGGAGACAGAAGGACCACTGTTAGGTGCTTAATATATGTTGATCGATTGATACTAAGAGACACTAAATATTCCTATTCAGGGATGGGTTAAACTAGATTATTTATTTCTGTGCTACATTCCAGTTCTAGGTATCAGTGCCTGTGCACACACGCACACCTATCCTTGATCACAGATCTTGCTACCATCTTTTTCTCACTGTCTAGTTGGGCTTAAGTTCATGCTGGCACAATGAATAGAGAGCATGGTCTGGAGTCAGGCAGACCTGAATTCAAACCTGACCTCATACATTTACTAGCTGTGAAACCCTGGGCAAATTACTTTGCCTCTGCCTGCCTCAGTTTATTTGTCGGTAAAGTGGGGATAACTAATAAAATATAGGGTTGTTGTGAGGATTAAATGAGATAAATCATTGTATAGCACAGTGTCTAGCAGTTATTGGTGTGGACTATTATTATGGCTATTATTCCTAATCCTAGTCAGCCAATCAACAAGCAGCATTCATTGAGCACCTTCTTGTGATGGAGTACTATAGTAGGCATCATCATCATTGCTTGTATACACACACACACACTGCTTTAAGGTTTGCAAGGTGCCATACATGTTATCTAATATATCACAAAGTAGGCACCATTATAGCATATTAAATAAAAATGTAGTTCTTCTGCTCTGGTTACCTGCATGTCTTCTGGCTGCTCTCCACTCTGAAAACAGAGAAAGACAAATATTAGCTAATAACCTTGGAGAGAATAGGAATGGAAAGGTTCAAGTGCTTGAGCTCCAAACAAAATAAATCCTCAAATGAGGCATGAGTGGGGAAAGGAGATGGATTTTAGGGATGTTCCTAGGAAGGGAAAAAATTAGTGAATTGGGAGCTAGATAATCTTCTATGTGAATGCGCTCTAATCCCTGCGCCCACCTCTACCTCCAGTCACCACCTTCCAATTCTAATGACCCTACTCTAATACCATCTCCTACATCATCACTAACACCAGTACTGCACCAGCACCATCACCAGCACCACTACCAACCACTTGCATTTATATAACACTTCAATGTTTGTCTTTCCTTCTTTGTCCTCTCTTCACACTTCGACTGACACATCCTCCATTCTAGTCCCAAGCTTCATTATATTTGTGAGATGACTCTAGATTTTCAAAGACTATGCCAATTAAAAGCACAAATTCAGGAAGGTCCCACCAAACTGGAGAGATATAAATTTGGTCTGATGAGTAAGGTCAAGTCTATGAAAATTCAGCCAGTTTCATCACGAGATAATTGGTCTTTCAGTGATTAATGGTATTTTAGGGGCGGCATACAGCAATTCACAAAAACTGTGAAGTGGAGTTTGCCATCTTTATAGTATAGAGAGTGTCCACACCAATAAAATCATGAATTCTTCAAGTACTACAACATATGTTATTATGCAATGTCTCATGATAGGGTTTTTGAGTGCATATCACTTCCCCTACTGTACTGTAAATTCTTTGAATGTAGAAGTCATGTCATATATCTTTGTATAAGACAAAGTACTTGGCACATAACAGGCATTTATTTTTTTTCCTGTTGAATAAATGGGAAATATTGGAGTGGCCACTGACTATAGAACCTTGATATATAGGCTGTAAGGAAATGAAAAAGAGAAAGACAAACTTGCTCTCCATAAGCTTATAGTTTAGTTGCAAACACAAAACCACATAAATGAAAACACCTTGAGAATATTTACAAAGCAATACATTCAAATTAACTCAAATTATATAACTCAAAGTATAACTTTACCTCATCTCTCTGGGTTTCAGTTGCTTCATATGTGAAATAAGGGGGTTAGACTAAATGGTCTTTAAAATCTCTTCTAACTCTAAGCCTATGACCCTGTTAATTCACATAGAGGACATATGTGGCAGTCCTGTAGAGTAAAAAAGTTATCAGACTAGGAGGCATTAATTAAAGAAAGCTTGGGATGGGGAGAGTGTTTTGAGTCAAGTTAGGAAGGAAGGGAGGGAGGGAGGGAGGAAGAGAGGAAAAGGGAGGGAGAAAGACAAAGAGAATCACTTACCAGCCTGGCCTTCTGCCCGTCTCCAGTCTGAAAACAACAAAGGAAAGAGGTAAGAATAAAAGTATACTCATTGCCTGCTGCATGCACCCTAGCAGCCTCCTTTCACTCACATTCAAGAGAGGTTGCCTGTTTGGGAGATGATGAGCAGACATGTAAACTGACTGACACCCAAACACAATGAAACATGTTCAAAGGTATAAAATAATTCTGAGATGGAACACTCACCAATTTCCGTTTGAAGCTTACCTAGAAAATAAAGCAAGAAATGTATTAATTCACCAAGCTACTTAGGACAAGAGGACCTTTCCAAAGCCAGAAGGGCATATTATTAGGAGGCAAAGCCAAGGAAAAGAATTTCCAAGGTCTTAAAGTACTGCTATTTCTTGCCCACTATCTTTTCCCATCTCTTCTCCTCCTTTTTCTGCTGTTCACTGCTGTTCCTCCCCTCTTTTCTTCCTTCACTCCTCCCCCTAAAAGGGGAAAAAGTCTAGATTATTCTATAATCCTTCTTTAGGAATCCCAAGCTGGAAACTGTAGTTCTATTGAAGAGTAGAAATCTGCAGAGGGTGCTAGTGTAAAAGCAACCAGTCAAATACTGGTCAAGAGCATTCATGCCTTTTCCAAGGGGTCAGGTCTCATTTTGTTTTCTACTTTAGTTTTTGATTGAAATTTTTGTTGATACATTTTGTTTTCACATCACCTTAATTCCCCAACGATCAGGCTCATTTTATTTTATTTTTTTTCCCCGCATTAAACTGTTTTAATGGTCCAAAATTCTGTAACAGATTTTTGGTCAAGTTGTTTCCATTTAAAAATTACTGATTTTAAAAACTAATAACTTAAAACTGCCACGAAACAAATGGTCCACAAAAACATTCCTTTCCTCCTGAAGCTTTTAGGATGCATTGTAATCATTAACCAGTCTTTTACTATTAAACTTAAATGGCCAATTGAGACAAACAGTTCTGAGACTGTTCTTCCACCACTGATTAAGACTGGGGTGGCAGGTGTTGTACAGAGTATTCATTTAGCCTTCTGGGCAGATTTTGTGACCTTGCCAGCTCCCGCAGCTTTCTTGTCAACTGCCTTGATAACACCAACTGCAACAGTCTGCCTCATATCACGGACAGCAAAACGACCCAGAGGAGGATAATCAGAGAAGCTCTCCACACACGTGGGCTTGCCTGGAACCATGTCAACAATGGCAGCATCACCAGATTTCAGGAACTTAGGGCCATCTTCCAGCTTCTTACCAGAACGACGATCGATCTTTTCCTTCAGTTCAGCAAACTTGTAAGCAATGTGTGCAGTGTGACAATCCAGAACAGGTGCATAGCCAGCACTGATTTGGCCTGGATGGTTCAGGATAATAACCTGTGCAGTGAAACCAGCTGCTTCCATAGGTGGGTCATTCTTGCTATCACCAGCCACATTACCATGGCGTACATCTTTGACAGACACGTTCTTCACATTGAATCCAACGTTATCACCTGGCGGAGCCTCACTCAAAGCTTCATGGTGCATTTCAACAGACTTTACTTCAGTTGTAACATTGACTGGGGCAAAGGTGACCACCATGCCTGGTTTTAGAACACCAGTTTCCACTCGGCCAATGGGTACAGTACCAATACCACCAATCTTGTAGACATCTTGGAGGGGTAGACGAAGGGGCTTGTCAGTTGGACGAGTTGGTGGCAGAATGCAATCCAAAACTTCAAGCAGGGTAGTTCCATTAGCATTACCATCCTTACGAGTGACTTTCCATCCCTTGAACCAAGGCGTATTAGAGCTTGGCTCCAGCATGTTGTCACCATTCCAACCTGAAATTGGCACAAAAGCTACTGTGTCAGGGTTGTAGCCAATCTTCTTAATATAGGTACTGACTTCCTTGACGATTTCCTCATATCTCTTCTGGCTGTAAGGGGGCTTAGTGGAATCCATTTTGTTTACACCAACAATCAGTTATTTTACACCTAGTGTGTATGCCAGAAGGGCATGCTCACAGGTCTGCCCATTCTTTGAGATACCAGCTTCAAATTCACCAACACTAGCAGCAACAATCAGGACAGCCTGAGATGTGCCTGTAATCATGTTCTTGATAAAGTCTCTGTGTCCTGGAGCATCAATAATGGTCACATAGTACTTACTGGTCTCAAATTTCCACAGAGAGATATCAATAGCGATACCACGCTCACGTTCAGCCTTCAGTTTATCCAAGACCCAGGCATATTTGAAGGAGCCCTTTCCCATCTCAGCAGCCTCCTTCTCGAACTTCTCAATGGTTCTCTTATCAATTCCACCACATTTGTAGATAAGGTGACCCGTAGTTGTGGACTTGCTCGAATCTATGTGTCCAATGATGACAATGTTAATGTGAGTCTTTTCCTTGCCCATTTTTGTGGAGGTTTAGCGATGGTTTTCACAACACCTGTGTTCTGGCGGCAAACCCGTTGCGAAAAAAAAAAAAAGCGATCAGGCTCATTTTAAAGGAGTTGCTAGTGATTTGTTTGCTTTTTCTGACCAGGATTGGTGCACACTCAGAACTAAACAAGGTTTGGAATAATCACCTACAATGGAAGGAGCTTGCCAAAAATCGTTCCCTGACCTAGGTACTGAAGAGTTCTTTATCCCATCATTACATGTTCATTCCTAGAACTCTGTAGATAGAGAAAGGTATCCCATTAAAAAGGAATCCACACCATAGTCTTTGTTTAGTCATTTTTCAGTCATTTGGAATTCTTTTGGCAAAGATACTGGAGTGGTTTGCCATTTCCTTCTACAGCCCATTCTACAAATGAGGAAATGGAGGCAAACAGGGTTAAGTAACTTGCCCAGGGTCATATAGTTAGTAAGAGTCTAAGACCAGATTTAAACTCAGGTCTTCCAGATCCAGCACCATACCACCTACCTGCCCTACTGTGGTTTTAGTGACATCAAATATACTTCCTGAAAGTTTTGGTAGTCAGACTAATCACTTAACAATTGTTGGAGAGAGTTCTTAAGAGAAGGAAACAATGTTCAGAAGTAGGAGAAGGAAGAAATCACCAAAGGTCGTTAAAGAAAAACTTCACAATTTGTTTGGGACTTGTAGTGGCAGGAAGAGGTATACTTGTTAATGTTTAACAACTAAGGCTCCAAAAAATGCAAAAAGAAAATAAAACTATGCACAGCACACTTCTAAGTTTAGTCGACATTAATAACATTTTTTTCATCATTTTGTTAAGTCTACATAATCAACAAAACAATAAATCAAGCCCTTATTTGTAGTGGTTGTCCATTTGTGAGTTATGAATGTTCACATTGAAAATTTCTTTTTTTGGGGGGGGGGAGGCAAGACATTTGGGGTTAAGTGTCAGAGGCCAGATTTGAACTCAGGTCCCCCTGACTTTAGGGCTGGTGCTCTATTCTATATACCACCTAGCTGCCCCTACATTAAAATTTCAACAATTGATTGGAGAGTGGTTAGAATTGGCTCCAGCACATTCATGGTAAGGGTTTCTTTCCACTCACTATTTCCACAGTATCAAGAAATGTGATACATTTGTTAAGAGCACCTTGGCACTCAGGACATAGAAGTTGTAGTCCTAGCTCTGCCACTAACTAGCTATCTGACCTTTAGTAAGTCACTCTACATGCATCCTCACCTATAAAATAAAGGGATTAGGTTATCCCTAAGACTCCCTCCAGCTCTAAAATGTTACTGTTCTGGCAAAACTGCTCTTTTTCATTTCTACACTTTACTATGCCTTTCATTCCTCTTTCATCCTACCTGCAAAGATTGCTCTCAAGCACCTTCCTCCTCCAGGGTGATTCAATAATATCTTAGTTATTAAATGTTTAGTTAATTACTATAAATTCATTTAAAGTAGTTCAGTGGAAAGATCACTGGCTCTAGGGTCAGAGAGCCAGATTCAAATCCCACCTCTGACATTTACAACCTGTATTATTTTGGGTTGGTTTCTTAACCAACTTGGCCTCAATTTCCTCAACTGTAATATAAGGGGTTTGGATTTTGATGGACTCTGAGGTACCTTCCATACTCTCTGATCCTTTGAAAATAGATCATCATCAATTTCAAAGAAGGATAATTTTGCCACCTCTTTGCTCATGTTTAGTCTCAATTTCCTTTTCTGTTTGCTTTTCTGCTATGCCCATGCCTTCTAGAACAATACCAAAAAATAGTGGTGAGGACTGACATCTTGTTTCACTCATGATTTTATTCGGAAAATTTCTAGTATTTCTTTATAAATAATGCTAAATTTTTATTTTAGAGAAATACTTTTGAATATATTTAATATATTTTGAATATTTTAAATATATTTTGAATATATTACAGAAACTGTTTTTGACTCAGTGGTTTTTTTTTGTCAGACTTTTGTCTGCCTATATTGATATGATTGTGTGTTTTGTTATCAATATGATTTATTAGAACAGCTACTTTTCTAACATGGAATTTTGGCATTTCTTGCATTGCTGGTAAAAATCCAGCTTAGTCACAATGAATATTTTTTTGGAATGTAGTGCCATACTCTTTATTAGTATTTTATTATGCATTTTTGTGTATATATATATATGCATCAAAGTATTAACTTATAATTTTCTTTTTCTGTGTTTATCTTCTCTGGTGTGGGAATCAAGATTCTGTATATAACAACAATAATAGCTAGCATTTATATGTGTAGTTCTTTAAGGTTTGCAAATTTCTCTACAAATATCATCTCCTTTTTGAGTGTAGGGTGGGTAAAGTGACTTGCCCCGGGTCTGAAGCCATATTTGAAATTAGGTTTTCCTGACGCCAGGTCCAGTGTTCTAGCCAATTAGCTAACCTCTTTTATAGAAAAAAAAAGTTTGTTGGGGAGCTTTAATCATATTTGGAAAATAGAGATAATTTTTCTTTAAATGTGTGGTAGGATTCATTTGTAAATTTGACTCTCCTTAGAGTTTGTTCTATGGAAATTATTCACATATGACTTGACTTCATGTTCTCTTTCTATGACTAGGTTATTTTTTTTTAAATTTGGGGATCATATTACTTTTGCTTAAATTAATTTCATTTAAGTTTTTAGTCTTGTTGGCAATAATTGGGCACAGTAGTTTCTGATAATTATGTTTGTTTCTTTGCCATTTGTTGCAAAATTTCCCTTCTCTTTGTGGTTTTGATAATTTGGTGTTCCGTACTTATTTTTTTTTTTTTAGCTATTTTTGAGTATGTGTGTAGAGGCAGTAGGGTTGGATTTGAATTCAAGCCCTCATACCTCAGGGTGGGAGCTTTATCTACCAAAGTACCTACTTGCCCCTCTTCTGCACTTTTAACAGCTCTTTTGTTTTGCTCACTTAGATAATATTTACAATTGTGCTTATTTACCCTTTGATTTTCAAAATCTCTTTTATGATTGTTTTGGAAATAGTAATTTGTTATTTTGCAGTTTTACTAATTCCATGCTAAATTTGTTAAGCCTCTCTTTGTGTGTGTGTATGTGTGTGTGTTTATGTTCCAGTATATGGAGTGGCCTCTTAGAATTATTGTAGCTTTATCACACAAATTTTTAATGTTATCACACTGTTAGTATTCTTTCTTAATACAGATTTCATTGTTTTCTGTTATTTGTTGTTTGATCTGCTCATTTATGATATAATTTTATTCCTCATTTACACCTATATTTTGTCTACATTTTCCTTTTTTGAATACATTTTTATTGTATCATGATCTTTAAAAGATACACATAGCTTTTCTGCATATCTGAATTTAGTTATCAGTTTTTATTCCCTAAGTTTTGTAAAAACTCCGGACAGCTGAGAAACATACACACAAACATCCTGAGACTCTGATTGGATTAAAAAATATCAAATTCAGTTTTTCCAATTTTTAAAAAATATCTCAAATTTCCTTCTTACTAATTTTTTTGTTATTTTTATCAATTTTTGCTAGAGTGTATCACCAGACAGCCCTCTAGCTCTGTTATTTTGGTTTTTAATGCTCTGAACTCCCCCTCTAATTTTGCTATTTTTAAACATTTTGCTCTCGTTTTGCAGTCCTTATATTTTCACATTCCACGTGATTCATTTTTCTCTGTAGAATTCACTGTTTTATTGCAAACTTTTCCTATTTTTCCCCTAATGTGCCAATTCTCTTGTCCACTTGTATTTTTTTTGTTCAAAGATCTTATTTTTATTAGCATAGATACCAGGTCTTCCTTTATTTCTCTAAGCTTCTGAACCATAAGAGGTTCATATGCTAGGTTTCTAGCCTCTCTTCTGAGTGGATAGCTTTCATTGTTGCTGTTTTTTTTCTGTAGATTTCTCCTTGATTTCTTTTACCCACAGTATTTATTCATTGCATTGAGCTCTCTATTTTGCTTATTCATTTCTCCATTATTTTTCCTGCAAGGTTTTTCCTCTGAGATTTGTTCCAACCTTCTTTTTGGTTATTGTTCCTTTATTTATTTGGTACATTTTCATTTCATTTTTTGAGATGATAGAGAAAAATTTATCTTAGTCATGCTCACTCACACATTCTGTCAAAACTCATAAAATATTTGCATTTTAAAAGGACTACCAGCACAAAAAAAATTAATTTCTGATGATGGAATTTGAGCTTCTAATAGGATCTAAATGGATAGATATTTTGGAAAAGACCAGGTTTCCTAGAGCTCACAATCCCTCAAATGACACCATATTTCCTATTGGCAAGACTATCCCTACTATTTAATTGATCTATCAATGGTTTTTTTTTTTTTGGAGGGCAATTGGGGTTAAGCGACTTGCCCAAAGTCACATGGCTAGTAAATGTGTCAAGTGTCTGAGGTTGGATTTGAACTCAGGTCCTCCTGACTCCAGGGCTGCACTCAATTCATTGTACCACCTACCATCCCCAATCTATCAATGTTTTAAATGATAGGATGATTATAGGAGAATGAAGTAAAATGCTATCCTGTTTCTTTCAAGTAGTGTGCCTAAAACCATTTTATTCTTTTCTTTCTGACTTATTGTCCAAAAATCAAAGAACTTACCCAGCTCAGCTGTTAATTTTCCTGAAAGGGAAATATAAAGAAAAATATATTAGCAAGATAGGACCACCTCCTTACAGTAGCCTAAGCAAATCCCAATACTGTAAAGCCACCAACTGGGTAGTTTAGGAGTTTAAGGAGTTAAGACCACAGAGACTGACTGGAATCATGAAAACCAAAGTAACCGAGCTAGAGGTCAGTCTAGTGATACAATCTAATAAATACTAATAAAAATAACAGAAATATAAACAAGAAGGAAATTATAGATTCAAACAAAATATTGGAAAAACTGGATTTGATATTTTTAATCCAATGAGAGTCTTAATATGGTTGTGTGTGTATGTGTTTCTCATGCTCTTGGGCAAATTCTCCATTACTTTCTTGGAAAGTGATAGTCTATACATTGGGAAGAAACAAGTTCTTCTAGTGAGAATAGTAACAGAAGGAAAGAGGAAATAACAAATTCACTCCCAAAAGCCTTTGCCTGCTCAATTCATTTTTGACCCTTGTCTTTTTCCCATACTACTTATGTAACTTTAATAGTCATCTCTTTCTAGTACCAAGTGTCACAAGTTATCTATGTGAAGATGAACTTTCTCTAATTAGATGATATCTAAGACCCCTTTTCCTCATTTAATAGGATGCTATCCAAAATCTTGTTTCCATTTACCTTTTTCCTTCTCTGATTTTTTCTTCAGTTTTTCTAAGAAGAAGAAAGAGAGGATTTTAAAATGAGTTATTCTGGATCTTCATAAGCTCTATTTTAAAGTAGGGGTTCTTAACTTTTTTTGTGTATGTCAAGACCCCTTGTCTTTAAATGCATAAAATAAAATACATAGAATTATGAAAGAAACAAATTATATTAAAATACAGTTATTAATTTTTTTAAGTTCACAGAACCCAGGTTAAGAATCCCTATTTATTAGCAACAGATTTTTGCACTGAAATATCCAAAAGCAATCTTTGTCTTTTTTCTGACTTCAAGTAGCAGGTTTTCTGTAGCCCAGACAGCCTTTCACAAAGCACACTAGTCAAACCTTCTCTCAAGAGGAGAATTAATTTTCCTAGTACTGTCATACTGTGTTCTCATATTTTTGTCCTCATTGTATATAGCACATTGTAGGCATGCCTGATGCATACCACTTTATTTTTTTTATGAGTGAAGCCAAAGCTAGGATTGCCATTTTACCTTTGGATCTCCATTGTTTCTGGAAGAAACAGAATGCCAGAATCATGAAGAGCACCAGAATGATAGCTGTCCCTATGACAGTTCCAATTAATGCTCCTCTCCAGTCAGAGTTTTTTGGTAAAAATGCATCTGCAATATACAACAAAGGATTTGTCATCATTACTAAGCTAAGACTGACATCACTGTCATCTTTATTCCCTTAAGTGCTGATGTTTATTTTAAAGATTGTGATATAAATTTATGTATGTGTGTTTGTTTTTATGTATGTGTGTATATTTGTGTATATATGTGTGTATTTGCAAACATAATGTATACCTCAGCAGATTTTGCAAGGGGCTGCAAAATTTTTGACCCTACTCAGGAATATAACCTGCCTTTGGCTTTGCCCACAGAGAGAGAAAGTGACTCAAAAGAGGGTAAGTTATCCAGCATTCTCAAGTTTGGATGACTGCCCCCAACCTTAAATTTAAAGGGACATGTGGTAAGAAGAAGGGTGTGAGGAGGCTGTCTCAAGAAGCCATGCCAGACTAGAAGGAGAATCAGGTCAAATTACCCCCAAGACTGCTCATTGAGAATTGCAATAGAGAAATCATAGTAAAAAGTAGGAGATCTGGGGGATATCTAGGTGGCACAGTGAGAAGAGCACCAGCCCTGGAGTCAGGAGGACTTGAGTTCAAATCCAGCCTCAGACACTCAACACAAAAAATTAGCTGTGTGACCGTGGGCAATTCACTTAACCCCAATTGCCCTCCAAAAAGCAAAAAAAAAAAAAAAGTAGATCTGGTGTGGTAGAGACTATCATGACCAGGCATTCGATATAAACCCCAAACTATACTGTCTTTTTTCCCCTTCCTTCCCCTGCCCTCCCTCCTGTTCACAGAGCAGGGGGAACTCTTTTCTGTTTATTGCCTGAATCACCCTCACTCTTGTATTTCCTGCTACTATTTAACCCCAATATGCTGTTGAAAAGGCAGCTTGGGGTTTCTCAGTTTGATCCTTTTCCTCAGCTGTTACTTTCTGCCCTAAGTCAATAAATGTTATAAAAATTTTCTGTCCGACAAAAAACTCAAGCTATTTAATGTGAATACCTTAATGTACAGATATAGATGGGGTTAGGTAGGAGTGCAAATTACTCTTATATAAGAGATGAGAGACAAGTTTTGCCGGGCAATAATGGTTTAGGGGCTAGAGCTAAAGGGGAACAGAGAGAGAGTACAGTGTTAACTTTCACAAGCCTTACCAAAAAAACCCAAAAGCTCTCCTTAGGTAACGGAGACATTGAATACAGAAAGAAACATGATGTAGGACAATAAATATTACCATGACTTCAATGAGAAGTTTAGGGCCTTCACCTAACATTTAAAAAAAACTAACCTATAAGGGGAAAGGGAGGAGTGGGAATTCTCACAGTAGCTGGCTGGAGAGCTTCAGATACATGTTTGATTGACATAGTAACGCTACCACAGCAATTCTGGGATTCTATGTGGCTAAAGTTGCTCACAAAGTTCCCCAAGTGGTTAGATATGTAATTAAGAACTTACACACAGAGCAGTGACTGAATGTGCTTGAGGGGAAGGGCCAAATGGGAATGCTTTCCCAAGTTGTGACCAAACACCCTCATTCACTGTTTTAGGCACATTTAATTCTGTAAAGGCTTTAGTATGATGATAATTGAGAAGAAAATTATTAAGGAGGCAGAGCCAAGATGGCAAAGACAGGGACTCGCCTGAGCTCTTCCCCAAACAACTCCAAATACATTTTTAAAATAACTCTAAGGGGCAGTTAGGTGCTGCAGTGAATAGAGCATGGGCCCTGAAGTCAGGAGGACCTGAGTTCAAATCCAACCTCAGACACTTGACACACTTACTAGCCGTGTGACCTTGGGCAAGTCACTTAACCCCAATTGCCCTGCCCTATCTCCCCCCACAACAAAAAGCAAAAAAAAAGATAACTCTAAGCAAATTCTTGAGTAGCTGAACCCACAAAAAGAGTGAAACAAGTTTCCAGCCCAAGACAATTTGGAAGGTTGGCAAGAAAGATCTGGTGCATCAAGGTGAGAGAGGAACACAGTCCAGCATAGGCCGTGCCAGCACATCTCTGGCCCCAGAAAACTAGGAGCAAGCCTTGGGAGCCACTGAAACAGCAGTGGTAGTAACAGCAGCTGCTTTCGGAGCTCTCAACCTACAGACAGGAAGGTAATCAAACAACTGGTTAGAAGGAGATTACAGGGATCTTTTTGCTAGCTCTGAAGAAGGACTCTGTTGCTTTGCCCATACTTGGATCCCAGTCTCAGTTCTGGGTGGCAGTCCCAGAGTTAGAAAGAATACAAGCATAGCAGAATTTGTGGAAGGAGTAGAGTGTGGACTCTCCTCACAATTCCAGGGCAGAAAAGAGTGCTGGTACTTGCTCAAAGACCAGAGCATAGGCCAGGAGAGTAGTAAACACCTCTCCTTAAATCATACCATCTTGGAAGAACTGAAAACTTACAGGTCCCTAGAAGTATCTCTGAAAACAGCTGCATAAAACTTCTGAAGCTTGGGACAATGTGCCCTCCACCCTGGAAGCAGAGCCCTACTTTAACAAAGAATTAAAAGTCAACTAAATAGGCTTGGAAAATGAGCAAACAATGGAAAATTATCTGACCATTGAAAGTCGTTATGGTGACAAGGAAGATCAAAACACACACTCAGAAGAATACAACAAAGTCAAAACTCCTACATTCAAAGACTCCAAGAGAAATATGAATTGGTCTCAGGCCATGGAAGAGCTCAAAAAGGATTTTGAAAATCAAGTAAGAGAGGTAGAGGAAAAATTGGGACGAGAAATGAGAATGATGCAAGAAAATAATGAAAAATGAGTCTACAGCCTAGTAAAGGAGACTCAAGAAAATACTGAAGAAAATAACACTTTAAAAAACAGAGTAGGCCAAATGGTAAAAGAGGTTCAAAAAGCCAATGAAGTTAAAAAGAAAAATTGACCAAATGGAAAAGGAGGTCCAAAAGCTCACTGAAGAAAATAATTCCTTAAAAATTAGAATGGTGGGGGTGGCCAGGTGGCTCAGTGAGTAAGAGCACTGGCCCCAGAATAGGGAGACCTGGGATTGGTTCCAGCCTTAGATACTCGGCACCCACACAAAAATAACTGGCTGTGTAACCTTGAGCAAGTTACTTAACCCTGACTGCTTTAAAAAAAATTATAATGGTGCAAATGGAAGCTAATGACTTAATAAGAAATCAAAAACAATAAAATAAAAACAAAAGAATGAAAAAAATAGAAGAAAATGTGAAATATCTCATTGAAAAAACAACTGACTTGGAAAATAGATCTAGGAGAGATAATTTACAAATTATTGGACTACCTGAAAGCCATGATCAAGAAAAGAGTCTAGACATCATCTTTCAAGAAATTATCAAGGAAAACTTCCCTGATATTCTAGAACAGTCTTGCACAACATATGCCCTGCCAAAGGATTTCAAATGGTTGTCACATGACCTATGGCAGCCAACAATTATCAGTCATGGTTGGTAGCCACTGGCCAACTGACAGCTGTCTGAAATCCTTTGGTGGGCTGCAAGTGACCCAATTGTTACATGTTATACAGGCCTATTCTAGAACCAGAGGCTTCCTGAAAGCCATGATCAAAAAAGAGAAGCTAGACATCATCTTTCAAGAAATTGTTAAGGAAAACTGCCTTGATATTCTAGGACCAGAGGGCAAAATAGAAATTGAAAGAACCTATTGATCACCTCCTGAAAGAGTACCAAAATGAAAACTTCCAGGAATATTATAACCAAATTCCAGAGTTCCCAGGTCAAGGAGAAAATATTTCAAGCAGCCAGAAAGAAACAATTCAAGTACTGTGGAGCCACAATCAGGATAACACAAGATTCAGCAACTTCTACCTTAAAGAATTGAAGGGCTTGGAATATGATATTTTGGTTTTTGGAAGCTAGAATTACAATCAAAAATCATCTACCCAGCAAAACTGAGTATAATTCTTCAGGGAAAAAAATAGACATTCAATGAGATAGAAGAATTTCAATCACTCATTCCTGATGAAAAGACCAAAGCCAAATAGAAAATTTGACTTTCAAATGCAAGACACAAGAGAAGCATAAAAAGGTAAACAGGGAAGGGAGATCATAAGGGTCTTAAGTTTAAACTGTTTATATTCCTGCATGGAAAGATGATATCTGTAACTTATAAGACCTTTCTCATTATTAGGGTAGTTAGAAGGAGTATATATAGTCAGGGGACACAAGTGTGAGTTGAATATAAAAGGATGATATCTAAAAAAATTAAGGGGTGAGAAAGGAATGTACTGGGAAAAAGGGAGAGGTAGAATGGAATAAATTATCTCACATAAAAGAGTCCAGAAAAACCTTTACAATGGAGGGTAAGAGGGGAAAGGTGAGAGGAAGTGAGTGAACCCTACTCTCATCAGAATTGGCTCAAAGAGAGAATAACATACACACTCAATTGGGTATACAAAACTATCTTACTTGTTCTAGGAAAGTAGGAGGAGAAGGGGATGAGAGAAGTGGGGTGGTTATAGAAGGAAGGGCAGATTGGGGGAGGAGGCAGTCAGAAGCAAAACATTTTTGAGGAGGGACAGGGTGAAAGGAAAGAGAGAATAGAATAAACAGTCAGGGGAATAGGATGGAGGGAAATACAGTTAACAACAGTAACTGTGAAAAAAATTTGAAGCAAGTTTCTCTGATAAAGGTCTCATTTTTCAAACATATAGAGAACTATGTCAAATGTATAAAGATAAGAGCCATTCTACATGATAAATGACTAAAAGATATCATCAGTTTTCAGATGCAATAATCAAAACTATCTATAACCATATGAAAAAAATACTCCAGCTCACTTTTGATAGGAGAAATGAAAATTAAAACAGTTCTGAGGTACCACCTCACACCTATTAGATTGGCTAATAGGACAGAAAAGGGAAATACAATTGTTGGAGGGGATGTGGGAAAAAATACTACCATTATACCCTTTGAACTAGTGTAATGGTAGTGGGAATTTGAAGATCTTCCCTGCCCCTTAATAGGCTGAATGTAATCACATGGAGACTGTGGTGGGAGGAGCTTGCTGAAGGGTGGAATAGAGCCCACAAGAAGCTGGAAGTCAGAGGAGTTGGAGTTGGAAGAAGGAAAGGACCCAACCAAGGAGACAGATAGGCTTGTGAGTACTTGTTTTCCCCCTGCTGTGACAGCTAGGCTTGTGAGTGTTTGTGGGAAGGCTAAAGAATGGAGTGGCTCCCTGCTGTGCTATGGTGTATTAACTTCTTTGTTGCTATGATGGATTCAGTTTCCTGGTGTTGGAATTTGGTGTCTGAATAAATATTTTGCTTTTGTCTTCTATATGGAGAGTCTGTTTATATTTTGCAATTGAGAACTATGCTGGTATATTCATAGTTGCCATTAGCACTGTGAATACTGTTTTGGTGCTACAACCAGCAATACCACTATTAGGTCTGTGTCCCAAAAGAGATAAAAAACAAAAAAGAAAAGGACATATAAGTACAAAAATATTTATAGCAGCTCTTTTCTGGGCATAAAGAATTAGAAATTGAGGGGATTCTGTAATGGTAATAGAAATTTGAAAATTTTCCCTGCCCCTTAATAGGCCTAGGTGAATTTGAGGACCTTTCCTGATTTGAAAATATACTCTGCCCCCTAATAGGCTGCAGGTGCTCACATGGAGCCTGTGGTGGAAAGCTTGTTTTTCAGGAAGTCACAACTTTTGTTACTTTGTAGTCAAGTGGGTCAGGAGGCTTGTGATGTTCTCTGATCCTGGAGAAGGCTATGTATACCTCTGAGATGAGGTTTTGCTTTGGGGCTCACTTTGGGAAGAGTTGTGTGATTTGACCAGGTGAGAGCATTGTGCCTCTCAGCTTTGAAAACCCAGATGTTGGTGCTTCTCTCTCTGGTGACTAACTGGTATGGATGTAATGGTCAGACAGGTAGAAGCCTTGTCTGCTGAACTGTGTTATTTTCTCTGTCTGTATTTTTGTCTGCTTGTAACTTCTGTTTGTATTCTCTAAAGTTCAGGGTGCTGAATTTTTCCCCTGAAATAGGTAAATGATATATGTTTGATTGGTTAAAGTAAGATTGATAAAGAAAGATAACCCTTTTTGAGTTGCTTTCCTTTAGAAAAGCAGATCAAAGAACCTGTGCTAGCAGCCCTCCTGGGTATGGTAGGGTGTTTGCTGCTACAGATGCCCATCAGTTAGGGAATGGCTGAACAAATTGTGGCATGTGATTATGATATAATACTTCTGTACTAAAAGAAATGATGAGCAGGATGCTCTCATAAAAACCTGGAAAAACTTGCATGGACTGATGCAAAGTGAAATGTTCTGTGTTACAAAGTAACAGCAACATTGTGAGATGATCATCTGTGAATGACTTAGCTATTCTCAGCAATACAACAATCCAAGACAACTCTGTAGGACTTATAATAAAAAATGCTATTAATTCCCAGAGAAAAAACTAATAGTATCTGAATATAGATTGAAGCATACTTTTTAAATTTTATTTTTCTTGAGTTTTTTTCTTGTCTGTTTTCTTTCACAACACAACTTATGGATATGTTTTGCATGACTACACATGTATAATCTATATCGAATTGCTTGTCTTCTTAATGGGTAGGGTTGGGAGGGGTGGGTAGAGAAGAAGGGAGAGAACTCAAAGTTTTAAAAAGGAATGTTAAAAATTGTTTTACATGTAACTAGGGAAAAATAAAATAAGAAATGAAAAAAAATTTAAAAGAAAAAATATTAATTAAATGAGAACAATTAAGAAAAAAATTCTTCTTTCCACTGACCTGCTATATGAACTGTAAATTCTTTCTTTTGGACTAAGAGGGTGTTCTGGATGGAACAAACCACATTGCTATGGGCTCCCTCTTTGACCACCACAGACATTTCCAAGTGGAAGAGTCCCTGATCATCCTGGGTTATAGCTTCTGACAGGGAGGGTAGCTGTTGCCCTTCATAATCTTTCCATACCACCTTTGGTCTGGGGTACCAGCCTTTGGAACTACATTTCAATTGGATGCCTTCTTCTTCAAAACCTTCAAAGTAGATATGTGGATCTGAGCCCAGCCCTGAGGGAACAAAAGAAATCCAAGCAACACTGACTTCTTCCTCCACGGTAACATATTTAATTTATACTAGTTCATCAAATGCATTTGCCCAGATCTACCACATTGCTCCCTGGTAATTTAAGTTTTTTTCTTTTTGGAAGGCAATTGGGGTTAAGTGACTTGCCCAAGGTAACACAGCTAGTTTTTGTGTTAAGAGTCTGAGGCTGGATTTGAACTCAGATCCTCCTGACTCCAAGGCCGGTGCTCTATTCACTGCATCACCTAGCCGCCCCCTGGTAATTTTCAAACTGCCATGCCCCTGCCCTCCATCCTCTAGTTCTGACTAAGGACTTCAGCTCATATCCAGAGCCATACTCACCAACCTACTTCCCCACAACCTACTTCATGCCCTTCTATATCATACATGCAAGCTCTCTTCCTCCCTTTCTACCTCTCGCTTTGAGAACCACAATCAAAATATTACCATTCCTGGAAAAGCTATGCCCTACAACTCCGAACACCATCCTTCTGGCTTCTCTGTCCCAAACACTCCCCCTAGCTATTATGCCCCTATATCAGGCCTGTCCAACTCAAGTGCTGGAGCCACCTGCAGCCAAAGGATTTCAGGGCAAAAAATGTGGAGGAAAACATTCTTTGCATGTAGAGGAAATCCCTAGCAGCCCACTATACGTTAGGCAGGCCTGTCCTATATATTTTCTTCTGCTGCTAGAATGTAAGCTTCTTGAGTATAAGGACTGCTTTTCTGGTTTGTGTTTGTTTCCAGAGTGCTTAGCACAATATCTGACACAGAGTAAGCTCTTAACTGATTTTTCATTAATTTGTTCACTTCTTCTGTCCATTTTACTTTGTAATTGTTTTACCTCATACTCTGTGTATGTGAATATGTGTGTACATGTACATGTGAGCATTATTGGGTGAGATAAATGCCTTTCTTTAACTTGGAGACTGTCTGAGTGAATTCTTTCAGGACACTAGGACCTGCACGTCTATTCCTCATCATTTCAGGTAGCACCCCAATATTCTTGGGATCCAAAGGCTACAGAGAACATCAAAATGAATTCTTTCACACCTGACCACTCTCCTGAATCTGACCTCAACACACCTTGCTAAGACTTGGGATAATGTCTTATATTTCTTTAGAGTTTTATTTTTGTATTTAGTGGCAGTAAATATCTTCTTGATCAACCTAGCTCCCTTTCAAAAGAGTTTCAAAGCAATTTCTATTATTCTGTCCCCCTCTTCAAGGAAAATTAATCACTTACCTGCAACTTCCAGCTCCCAGGTAGCATTGCCAGAGAAGTCCTCAGATTGAAAGAGGCATCCATATTGACCCTCATCGGCAGGGATAATGGGGAAGAGGCGCAGGGCCACACTCCCTTCCTGGATGTAATCCTTTACTAATTGTGCCCGATCCTGGTACTCTACCATTTGTTTGTTCAATAGGTCCTGCCTATCTTGGTAGATAAAGACAATTTCAGAGACTTTGTTCCGGAAAAAGTGTATCTCCATGTCTTCTGCGTTCATTTTGGAAGGTAGGTAGCAGGGAAACTCCACCTCCTCCCCAACCATGGCCAAAATTGGTTCTCTATGACCAATCACCAATCCATCTTCTGCAATAAAGAAGCCATCACACAACTGCTTTAAAAAAAATATCATTTCTATCGTGTCTCTCCTCTACCTAAGAATTTACAAGGTGTCTAATCCAAACACTTTAATCTAGCCATCTAGAACTTTCCACCTGGTTTTTACCCTTATTTCATCTGTTAAGATCCCCAAAGATACCCCTTATGCTCCAGTCAGGTCAACTTGCTTTTCTGGTCCCTGGAACATAATTTTCCTGTTCTTGCATACATGTTTTCCCACAGGTCATTCCTTTGCCTAGAATGTGCTCCTCTTCATCTCTTCACCAACCTGTTTCTTTCAGTTTTTTTTTTCAACATTCCCTAATTCCAAACTAAAATCCCACGTCTAAGAAGATACCCCTATGAATTGTACCAATCACTCATTTGTGTTCCCTTGGCACTTGCTATCCTCTAGTGGGGGCAATATTCACCTCCATCCTACAAGTTAGGCTAGTTTTTCCTTAAAAATGAAACCATTTTGAGACTTGATTGGTTTGAAGGATTAATGAGTCAGATTATTGACATCACTTCCTGGTTGCTGAGTACAAAACAGCAAGAAGGAACTCCATACACATTTACTTTAGTCAGCTGAACCAACTCAGGGTCTTCTCAATGCATTATGTCCTTGTTGAATATCCTAGTCACTTAAACTTTGCTTCAGTTTCCTCATCTGTAAAAAATAGGAATAATAACAGGACCTTCCCTTCAGGATTGTTGCGAGGATCAAATGAAATGATAACTAAAACCTGTTTAGTTATATAACTACTTTTTTTCTTTCCCTTCCCCTTCCACTATGAGTGTAAAACTACTGTTGTTAACTGTTGAATGAATTACAAGAATCATTTCATTCCAATATCAAGCAAAAATGACCAGGGGACTGACCAGAATTAGGCTGCAAATTAATTTACATTTTTTTTTCTGTGTAGGGTATGGGGAACAGGACAGTGTGCATGCTCCTCCCAAATGCTATAGGGTGTAGGTTCCATGAGTGCAAAGATCATGGCTCCTATTTCTCTACTATTCTCCAGTAATATTTAGATCATCACCCAACATACTGTGAATCTTCAATAGATGTTTCTCCTGATATTCTATTCCTGCAAGAAACCTTCCCAGAACTACAAGAAGAGATTTTATGACTTTCCTTAATTCCTCTTTGTCCAAAATCAGCAGAACCCCAGAATTCAATAGCATAACTAATTTTTTTCATAGTATGTTTAGTACTTTTTATTTGTATGTGGCTCAAAATTTATTGCTAACCACATACCTCTATTCCAGGTACAATGGAAAAAGCATTGGCTCTGGGTTCAGAGAGTCTAGGTTTAAATCCTCTTCTGACACTTACTAACCCTGTGATATTGGACAAATCCTTGTGCCTGAATTGTTTTATCTGTAAAATGAGAGATTAGGTGCCCTCTGAGGTCTCTTTTAGCTTGAGATATATGATTAGATAGTTTTGGTGGTATAGACCTGGAATCAGGAAGATTTGAGTTCAAATCTGATCTCAGATACCAGCCATGTGCTCTTGGGCAAGTCACTTAATCTCTGATTGCCTCGGTTTCCTCAATTGTAAAATAGGGATAAGAATAGCACCTACTTGACAGGGTATTTGTAAAGTACTGAGTGTAGTGGTTGGCATATAGTGGGTGCTATAATTGCCTATTCCTTTCTCATATCATCCTACATACATAATGAAAGTAAGAGTTTAGAATATAAGATTGATAGCCATGCCTTGAACTACCTAGGGTAGTTTCTTCCTTTGCTTTTCTCCTTCTGTTCATTTTCTTATATGACCAAAAATAATTTCTCAGAGTTGAGAAAAATAGAAGAGTCTCAGAGACTCAGATAGTCCTTAGTGTTTTGTTGAAAGGGAAACCCCTAAAATGTTTCTGAAAGAATGCAGTAGGAACATTATACGGGGCAAGTTCTGTTTCCAGTTTCTTACTATGCTATTTCATTTTTTAACTAATTGTATCCTCTGGCTAACTGGTGAAAATAAAGACATCATTAAAGGCTTGTGAACTAGGGTTTCATGTGGATGTGGACCCTCAGAGTATGTTGAACTTGGAATAGCTTGTCTGACATGTTCCTAGGTGGTATATATTTAACAGCTGGTAGGTATCCCATATATCTCTCTGTATCATGGTGGTTTTTCATAAACTGAGCACCTAGGAAGCTTACATCAAGCAATTTGTTCCATATAACTCCAAGCACAATGCCATATACAATTAGGTATTTAACTGAGGGAAGAGAGGGGAAGGTTGTTTTCATGGTATAACTTGAGGATTATTAGCCTTAAACTTCAACCTCTATTATAATGTCACTCATCTTGTTAAAAGTAGCATAATTTGATCATTCAAAAGAACTATAATTTCATGCATGGGGATATTTTTACACAGGTGTAGCATGAGTTGCTGGGATCAAAGTTCTTCATAATTTAATGGACAATTGTTTGATGATATTAAATGATTGCTAATCATTAAAATTTTAGTGTGAAATTATTGATCAGGTTTCTAACAGGGGAAAAAATAGAGTCATGTGGCATAGTAAAAAGAATACCAATTTCAGGAGTTAAAACACCTCAGTTCCCAGCTCCATTATTTCCTTCCTTTATGTCCTGGGGCAAATAATTTATATCTCTGGGTCTCAGTTTCCTCAAGAGGAAAGTTGGACCAGATCAGGAATTGACAAATTATGACCCAGGAACCAAATCTTTGTCTTATGTTTATGTATAAATTTTTCTTGTTGTTCAGTCATTTTTCAATCATACTGGACTCTTCATGACTGTTTGGGGTTTTCTTGGCAAAAATACTGGAATGATTTTCCATTTCCTTCTTAATGGAAGATCAGACGAGGAAACTGAGACAAACAGTTAAGTGACTTGCCTAGGGTCATACAGCTAGTAAATGTCTGAGGCCAGATTTGAACTGAGGAAGATTAGTTTTACTGCCTCCAGGCTTGGGGCTCTATCCACTCCCCTTCTTCCCCCCAATCATTTACACTACTGTAAATTTTTAGGCTGTGGGTAGTATAAAAACTCTCAGATCGTAGTTTGTTGTGCCCTGGAATAGATGATGACTGAGGTCTGTTCCAGCTCTAGAATTTAGAAAGACTTATGTCTTTCTAACCATGTGCTCACTGATAAGGGCAATGGAAAGGGTAGATTACAGAATAAATGTATAATTTAACCAATACATTAGCCAAATGTATGATTTAGCCAACTTTTTGCCCAATAAGGTCTAGTTAAGGATGGCCATAAATTGTAATGCTGATATAAATGTCCTGAGTGAGATTTGCTGACTTCCACACTTCTGTACAGTGAATGAGGCACTCTTTAAACTTCAGTTCTGAAGACCATCCTAACTTTGAGCTGTTGGGCAGGGGAATGGAAGAAGAGTGAATTGTGAAACTATGACAAAATGGTGGAGTGGTATTTAGATTGTTTTGTAACAATGACAAATCTTACCTGCATTCAGCTCCATGAGATAGAGGAGGAGGAGACAACTGGATAGAGAGAAACTCTGGGATGAATGAGGGATGTCTGGGATATCCACCATCTCAGGTCAAAAGTGATAGGACACCTGGAGCGTATAAAAGAGAGAATAAGGATGTGTGTTTCATTTTAGATCTGCCATCTGAATTTCTTTAAACTCAGTGCTTCAATGTCTTTTGGCCTAAAATTAGCACCTGTGGCTCTGAAAGTTGATCACAGTTCCTCAATTCCCCCAGCCTTTGTTGTTCAAGGATACCTTCAGGAAAGTGCTTTGTAAAGCTTATAGCACTACAGAAATGTGAGTTTTTTATTATGGTTGTGATTATCATGCACAGTCCTGGAATTAAGGTGAACTGAAAATTCCCACAGGAAGCTCTCATTGTTCTAGCCAAGAATAGAATACAATGTAAACTGGCTAGATGTCCCCTTTCAGAATTTAGTAAGTTTCTCCAAATTAAGGGAAAATTCCTGAGACTTCACTTCCCCCAACCCTATTCCTTCCTCTGTACAACCTCTTGCCTACTTCCCTTTAACCTGGAACAACAGACAAAGCATCAAAACGAAGCTATGCAACAACACAGGTTTCTTGAAATGACTTGGCTTGCTTATATCTGGGCAACTGTGGGAAACAATTCCACAGAAGGAATTGCAGATTGGGGAGGCATTGCGATAGAAAGACCACTTCTCAACTTTGCTGCCCAGTCTGTATGTGACCTTGAGCCTCAATTTCCTCATCTATAAAATATCAGGGTTGTACTTAATGAACTCCAAGTTTCTTTCCAATATTATATCTTTTTATACCGTGATAAAGAAAGAAAAACCATTTGATTAATATCCTCTTCATATGTACTCTGGAATAGAGAGATTAGTCAGAACTATACCATTATTGGATTTTATGTAAAAAAATAGCTGTCAATGTTTAATATAAACCGATCTAAATTTTATGGTTAGAGGGACATCAATAATTTAATTTAATAAATGTTTGTTTTTGAATAGAGTAATTTAAATCCATAGATAATCAATAAGACTTTTGCCAACCATTGATTTATATCTTTTTTCCATTCAGTGTTGGATGCACCCAACTGCCATCCACCAGCAAGTAAGGCAAGAGCACTGGGAATAGCAAAGAATTTTGATCATTGACCCCCAGTTATAATCCAGGGAAGCAACCTATATGGACATGCATCCTTGGCTACTACCTCTGGGACAGGTACCTAGAAGTAGCTCTGAAAAGAGCTGAATAAAATGCCTGAAACTTGGTACAGTGAGTCCACCACCTTAGAAACAGAGCTTCACTTTAACAGAGTAAAAGTCAAGAAATAGACTGGGAAAAATGAGCAAACAGCAGAAAATACTTCTGATTATGGAAAATTGCTATGGTGACAAGGAAGATCAAAATACAGACTCAAAAGAAAACTAAGTCAAAGTTCCTACATCCAAAGCTTCCAAGAAAAATATGAATTGGGGGCAGAGTCAAGATGGCAGAGTAGAAACAGGACTTCTGTGCATCTCCAACTTCCACCTCCTCCAATTCATGTAAAAAATGACTCTAACCAAACTTTGGAGCTACAGAACCTACAAAATGACACAGAGAAGCTAACCTCCCTCTGAGGACAGCCCGGCAGGCCGGCAGGAAGCAGCCAGCTCAGCATGTTGGGAGCCCAGCCTCACGTGAGCCAGAGATCTTAGCTTCAGGAAGGCCTGACCAGCCAGCTGGAGGGACTTCAAATCAGCATCAGCTGTGGAGGTTTCTAGAATTATCACCTGGAGAAACTAAGGACAAAGTGAGAGGTCAGTGCAGTGCAGACTTTGGGACTTGGGAATTTGGGAGTGTGGTCTGGCCTTTGCCCCTGAGGTAAGAAGCAGCTGAGGCTCCATGGCTGTGCAATAGGGCACCACGTGGCTGTTTCAGAACTTCTGGCCTGCAGATTGTAAGGGGACCAAGCGACCAGTCTGAGGGGTAATCACTCTTGCTTTAACCTGCTTGGATCTGGATTACTGTCTAGGGTGGAGGTCCTGGGGTGTGTGAACAGTTTGCCAGAGCATGTGGAGGCTTCAGAGAGGGCATCTAACTAATAGCTCCAGCAGCTGTGAAAACCCTAGCATTTGGGGAAAAGCTCCCATTTATGGTAGCAAAGTTCTACTGTGGCAAAAGGCCCAAAAGTCAAGTAATTGAGTGGCAACATGAGCAAATGAAGGAAGCAAAGTAAGCAGAGCAACCCAACTTTACACTCCTATTTTGGGGACAAAAAGGATCAAATCATGGAACAGAAGGAAGACAATGCAGTCAGAACTCCTGCACCAAAAGCTTCCAAGAAAAATATGAGCTGGTTACAGGCCATAGAGGAGCTTAAAAAGGATTTTGAAAATCAAACAAGAGAAGTGAAGGAAAAATTAGGAAGAGAAATGAGAATGATGAAAGAAAATTATGAAATCAGAGTCAACAACCTAACTGAAGAAAATAACAATTTAAATAGACTAAGTCAGATGACAAAAGAAGCTCAAAAGGGCAATGAGCAGAAGAATGCCTTAAAAAGCCCAATTTGTCAGATGGAAAAAGAATCTCAAAAGCTCACTAAGGAGAATCATTCCTTCAGAATTGGATTGGAGCAAATGGAAGCTAGTGACTTTATGAGAAATCAAGATACTATTAAACAGACTCAAACAAATGAAAAAAATAGAAGGCAATGTGAAATATCTCATTGGGAAAACCACTGACATGGAAAATAGATCCAGGAGAGATAATTTAAAAATTATTGGACTACCCAAAAGCCATGATCACAAAAAGAACCTAGAAATAACCCTTCAAGAAATTCTCAAGGAAAATTACCCTGATGTTTTACAACCAGAGGGCAAAATAGAGTTTGAAAGAATCCACCAATTACCTCCTGGAAAAGATCCCAAAAAGAAAACCCTTAGGAATATTATAGCCAGGTTCTGGAGTTCCCAGATCTAGGAGAAATATTATAAGCAGCCAAGAAAAAACAATTTCAGTATTGTAGAAATGTGATCAGGATAACTCAGGACCTGGCAACTTCTATACTGAGGGCTTGAAGGGCTTGGAATATGATATTCCGGAGGTCAAAGGAGCTGGGATTAAAATCAAGAATCACCTACCCAGCAAAACTGAGTATCATGTTTCAGGGGAAAATATGGTCATTCAGTGGAATAGAGGACTTTCAAGCATTCTTGCTGAAAAAACCAGAGTTGAATAGAAAATTTGACATTCAGATACAAGAAGCAAGAGAAGCATGAGAAGGTAAACAGGGAAAAGAGTAACCTTGAGCAAGTTACTTAACCCTGATTGCTTAAAAAAAAAAAGAAAATCTAATAAGAAGTTAGAGGAAAAATTGAGAAGAGAAATGAGACTGATCCAAGAAAATGATGAAAAGTAAATCAACAACTTAGTAAAGGAGACACAAAAAAATACTGAAGAAAATAACACCTTAAAAGACAGACTAAGTCAAATGGTAAAAAAGGTTCAAAAAAACCAATAAGGAGAAGACTGCCTTGAAAGGCAGAATTGGTCTAATGGAAAAAGAAGGACAAAAATTCACTAAAGAAAAACTTCCTTAAAAAGTGGAAATGTCCAAGTCGAAAAGGAAGTAGAAAATCTCACTGAGGAAAAAAAATTTCTTAGAAATTAGAATTAAGAAAATGAAAGCTAAGGACTCTGAGAAATTAAGAAACAATGAAGCAAAACAAAAAAGAATGAAAAAATAGAAGACAATGTGAAATATCTCACTGGAAAAACAACTGATCTGGAAAATAGATCCAGGAGAGATCATTTTAAAATTATTGGATTTTCTGAAAGATATGATCAAAATAAAAGACTAGACATCATTTTCCAAGAAATTATCAAAGGAAGCAGCCCTCATATTCTACAATCAGAGAGTAAAATAGAAATTGAAAGAATCCCTCAATAACCTCCTTAAAGAGATTCCCAAATGAAAACTCCCAGGAATATTATAGGCAAATTCCAGAGCTTCCAGGTCAAGGAGAAAATATTGCAAGCATCCAGAAAAAAACATTTCAGGTATCGTGGAGTCAGTCAGGATAACACAAAATTTAGCAGCTTCTACATTAAATGATTGGAGGACTTTTCTGGAGGTCGAAAGAGCTAGGATTACAACCATGAATCACCTACCCAGAAAAACTGAGTATAATCCTTAATGGGAGAAGGGGGCATGGGGGGGGGGAAGGGGGGCAAGGACATTCAATGAAATAGAGAACTTTCAAGCATTTTTTATGAAAAGACCAGAACTAAATAGAAAATTTGACTTTCTAATATAAGACTCAAGAGAAGCATAAAAAGGTAAAATATATATATATATATATATATATATATATATATATATATATATAATGTATGTATGGTTTAAACTGTTTACATTCCTATGTAGGAAGATGATATTTGTAACTCATAAGAACTTTTCCATTATTAGGGCAGTTAGAAGAAGAAGAAGAAGAAGAAGAAGAAGAAGAAGAAGAAGAAGAAGAAGAAGAAGAAGAAGAAGAAGAAGAAGAAGAAGAAGAAGAAGAAGAAGAAGAAGAAGAAGAAGAAGAAGAAGAAGAAGAAGAAGAAGAAGAAGAAAGAAAAGGAAAATGGCAAATATTAGAGGAGATGTGGGAAAAATGAGACAATAATGCATTGTTGGTGGAGTTGGAAATTGATTCAACTGTTCTGTATAGAAATTTGAAACTATGCCCAAAGGGCTATAAAACCATGCATATCCTTTGAACTAGCAATAACACTAACTAGGTCTATATCTTAAAAGAGATTTTAAAAAGGAAAAGGAGCTATATATACAAAAATATTTGCAGCAGCTCTCTTTTGGGGACAAAGAATTGGAAATTGAAGGGATACCCATCAATTGGATAATGGCTAAACAAATTGTGATATGTGATTATGATGTAATACTGTTGTAGTATAAGAAATGAAGAGCACAGTGCTCTCAGAAAACCCATACAATGACTAAGAGTTAGGTGAGAATTGAGACAAAAGATGGCCTAATTTACCATCACATAAATATAAATCTGGGAGGGGAAGACCCTCAAGGTTTCTGGTCAGAACATAAAACAATTTCTATTTACATTCATTTTAAGCCATCAAAAGTATGGCTTTTGAAATATAATGAGTCACAGAGGCTTGGGCTGGGGGCTATTATTGACCATTCAATGAAAGCCAGAATGATTTGGGTTTAAAGATGAAGGAATTAATAGATTGACAATAGCTATTGTTTTTTGATAAATAATTTAGAGTGTCCATACATCTTTGCAGAAATAAAATAATCATGGGATTAAGTTAGATGCAATCCTTTCTAAAGGTTAAATTCTTTCAGTTTTAGTGGATAAATTTCCCTTTATTTGAGCTCCCTGATGTAAGATCCTCTTTCTAGTAGCTATAAAAGTACATCAATCAATCTACAGGTTCTTTAAAAAGCAACACCTATAATTGCAAATATAGGGCAAGATTTCGAATGCAATCTCATTTTGACAGACAGGTTGACAGTTGCAGGCCCTAATCCAATGGAATATTAGATTTAATAGCTGTCTCATCCAAAAAATACCCTATTTTGTTCCAACATGCCCACACTCCAAAAGTTGACCATAGCACCAAATTTTATTAGGAAAGTCCTAACAAAGTAAACTAGTCATATAACCTGGCTTGTCCAAATGAATTATGTTTAAAACAAGTTTCCTAGCATTACAATAGTTCATAATTTCCCTTTTCTGTTATAAAAATAAGCTCTGTAAATCACCCCTTTGTCTCTGACTACTGAGGAGTCAGTAGACCAGATTTGTTAGCAATTGCTAGCCTTGCAAATAAATCATAATACTTGGAAGCTTTGAGTCTCAGACTTTTCTATTTCGGATATTAAATCAACAAAATGTAGTTGAGTAGCTCCATTTGAAACACAATAGGCTGGTCCAGAGAATCACTGGACTCCTCTAAAACCATTATATTTTTAAAAACCTGCTTTTTCAGAGCTATGATTCAAGAAATCATAAATGAAAACTGCACAGGACAAAAAGTAAATTCTTCCAGCTTTTAGAAAAAAATCTGACTCCCACAAAGGATCAGACACTACTGAAATGATTGAACAATAATAATCTACTTCTAGATTCTTTCATTGGTCTATTTCTATTTATTTCCAGAAAGAAATCATTAGCAAGATTCTGGGGAGGTTAAAGAGAAAGATGCAATGCATTATAGTATTGGGGTATAATATGGAGTAATACAGGGTCAGAAGATCAATGACAATGATGGTTAAATGACTTGTCCATGGTCCTATGGTAAGTAAATATCTGGGACAGGATTTGAACCCCAAGTCTTCCTCAGTCTGAGTTGAGCAGTCTCTATTATCAATCACCCTTAATTCCCTATTGGCCTAGACTGGGTGAAATAAGTCTCTCCAGAGGTAAATAAATTGGAAAGAATGATTTTGGGGAGGGCCTCTCCAGACAGAGCTTCTCCATGATTGATTTTTGTTGATTTGCTCAATTCTCCCATTGTCAGAAAGTTGTGTAAGTGCAAAGTGTTCCAATAACTTGCATATGGTCACACCCCTTTAACCAGTCCAGGGTTTGACATTTACTAGGCGTACGACCTTTGCCAAATCAGTCTCTGAGTCTCAGTCTTTTCATCTGTAAGATGGAATAAGACTTATGATACTTATTTCAAAGGTTGTTGTGAACAAAACACTTTGTAATCTTAAAACAATATGGAAATGTTGTTACTGTGTTTCTCCCTGAATCATGCCCATGACTGTAAGCACAGCTCAAAACACAAATCCTTCTAATGCATCATATTCCCCACCAGTAGCATCTCCCTCTTGTTTATGAAGGAGGGAGATGGCATCTAGGTGGCTGGGGGAGATCACATTCCCATTTTATAGCTGAGAAAACTAAGGCAAACAGAGGTTAAGTGACTTGCTCAGTCATATAGCTAACTGATAGAGATAGGAAAAGGTTATGAGAAACAGAAAGTGAATACCTCCCTTTTTACAACATTTCTTCAACTAAACTGTGAGCTGCTTGGGAACAGGGGCTGTGTTTTATCTTTCTTTGCATCCTCAGTGCTTGGGGTAAGTGAGGGAAAGGAAAGAAAGGGAATAGCCATTTATATAGCATACACTATGCTCCAGGCACTGTGCTAAGTAATTTTGCAGGTATTATCTTGTTTGATCCTCACAACAGCCCTGTGAGGTAGATGCTATTATTAACCCCATTCTCTCTTGTTTTTGTTGTTCAGTTGTGTCCTACTCTTCATGACCCTATTTGGGGTTTTCCTGGCAAAGATACTGGGTGAGGGGGGAATGATAGAAGGGAGGGCAGATTCGGGGAGAAGGTAATCAGAAACAAATACCTTTGAAAAAGGACAGTCAAAAGAGAAAATAGAATAAAGGAGGGGCAGGATAGGATGGAGGGAAATATACTCTTTCACAACATGACTATTATGGAAGTGTTTCATATAACTACACATTTATAACTTATATTGAATTGCTTGTCTTCTCAGCGAGGGTGGATGGGGAGGGGAGAAAGGAGAGAATTTGGAACTCACAGTTTTAAAAACAAATGTTAAAAATTGTTTCTACACGAAACTGGGAAGTAAGATATACAGGCAGTGGGGTATAGAAATATACAAGAAAGTAAGGGGGAAGGGGATAAGAGAGAAGGGGTGATAGAAGAAGGCAGCTGGGGGGAGGAATAATCAGTATGCATGCTATCTTTGTGGGGGGAAGGGGAGACATGGGGAGAAAATTTGGAACTCAAAATCTTGTGGAAATGAATGTTGAAAATTAAAAATTAATTAATTTAAAAAAGATACTGGGATGGTTTGCCATTTCTTTCTCCATATTATTTTATAGATGAGAAACTATGGCAAATAGGATTAAGTGACTTGCCCAGGATCACAAAGCTAAGCAAGTGTCTGAGGCCAGATTTGAACTCAGAAAGATGAGTCTTCCTAACTTCAGGCCTGACACTCCATCCATTGTGCCACTTAGCTGCCCATACCCGTTCTATAATTGAGGAACTGAGACAGACAGCAGTTAAATGACACACCCAGGGTCACATAGCTAGTAAGTATTTGATACTATATTTGAACCCAAATCTCCCTGACTACGGGTCCAGCACTTTATGTAAGTGTGTCACCAGTTGCTTTTGGCACAGTGCCCAGCACATAGTTTAAGTTTAATAAATGTTTTTTGACTAAGTTACTGACCCAACTAGAAGATCTCCCTCCCCTCTGACAACCACCAGACATAAGGTGATTTTCTGGGATTGTCGACTCAGAGAAAAGTCTTTTACTTTATTCCCCTTTTCTTGCTGGTCTTCCCTTTCCCTCCCTCAATTCTATCCTATGCCCAAACAATTTTGTTGTCAGAGTTTTTGTGAAGTTCAGATGAGATCATATATCCAAAGTATTTTGCAAACCTGAAAGCACTACATAAAAGCCAGTTGTTGCTGTCATCATTGTTATCCTGCCGTCACTAGTGAGGACTTCACACTCTATTCCAGCTGAGCCCAAGTAATGTTTATAAAGCAAATAGAGGGATATGTAGGTCAATGTCTAACCTCAGTGCTCTGGGTGGGAAGGGGTTGGGAATAGAATCCCTTACTTTCAAATTAAATCTGTATTATTAGCACCTTCTAAAGTCCAGACCATCAAGCCTTGATTTGTAGTTATTGCCAATTTTTGAGGTAAAAATACTCACACTGAGAATTTAGCAATCAACTCTTACAAGCATGTACACTCCCACCTATACCCATTTTTAGCAGCTACTAAAGGTACCCAGCATCACAGTAACTCCTAGCTGGACTGAGAAATATTGGCTAACATTTATATATGACTTCAGTTTTGCAAAGCTTATTCCATATACTCTTTCAATTGCTCTCAAAGCTATCTCACGAAGTGGGTGCTGCTGTTACCCTCATTTTACCTTTAAGGAAATTGAGGCTGAAAGAAGTCATATACAACATACCTAAGGAGTGGTTATCCAGCCATCTATTGAAGATTGCAAGTAATGAGAAACTCACCTCTTCCTAAAAAGTAGCACATTGCACTTGGGGACAGCTAGTATTATTAGGAAGTCTTTTCTTATATTGAGCTTAAATCTGCCTCTCAGGAACTTGTACCCAGTGCCATCAGTTTTCTCCACTGAGTGCCATTGGCAGAAATCTAACTTAATTACTCTCCTGTTGTCAAACATGAAAGAATTTGAGAACAAATACCTTACCTGGCAGCCAGAAAGATACTCAAAATGGTAGTGAAATCCCAGGTCTCCCCTTTCTTAGCAAAAAAGTTGATTCTGAAGAATTCTCTTAGTCTGAACCAAACTATTCTGAGCTGAGTCTCCTACCTAACCTTATTCTTAAAAAATAAACCGCTTTCCCTATGTTCAACAAAAATTCAGATGGAAAGGAACAAAAAAAGGAAATGTCCCCATCA
This sequence comes from Petaurus breviceps papuanus, assembly GCF_028583685.1. Taxonomy (NCBI): domain Eukaryota; kingdom Metazoa; phylum Chordata; class Mammalia; order Diprotodontia; family Petauridae; genus Petaurus; species Petaurus breviceps. The sequence goes on from NW_027187287.1 coordinate 6,076,283, forward strand.
CATCCTGTCCCCATGAAAAAAAAATATATTGAATTACCATATAAATGATTCCTTTGGGGGTATTAGAGGGAAAAGGTTATCTAAAAGCTTCCTGGATCCACAAGAGACAAGGAAGATGAATACGGCGAAAGTTAGAAGCCTTTAGATTGTCTATTTTGCCCAGGGTTAGCCTTGCCATTAAAATGAGAAAGAACATGAAAACAGGCAAAGTTTGGTATGTGAATTTTGACCCACCAATTCCTTATCCAAAGCTGATCCTGGTAGAAAAGAGATAGAATTGGAGAAAGGGCAGAGTAGATCATCTCATGTTCTTAATGCAGGTGGAAAGACCAATGAAAGGGAAGTGTGTCAATAGTAATCACAATTCACATTTACCTGGTACAAGGCATTCTAATATACATAATAATCCTCACAACAACTCTGTAAGGTAAAGAATACAAATATTATTATCCAAATTTTAAAAATGAAAAGATTGAGGCTCTGAGAAGTTAAATTACTTCTTCCAAGTTGTATAACTAACAAGTTCCACAACTACAATAGAAAATATAGATTTATTTACCAGTAGAAAGGTTTGTCAGAGGGAGGGAGATCTTCTAGTTGGGTCAGTCACTCAGTCAATAAACATTTATTAAACTTCAACTCCCAGAAGAAAACAGACCATACCTTCCACTCAGTCTGCTAAGTGTAGTCCTGAAGGGTAGGGAGGAGGGTATCTTTCTTTAATGCTATCTGCTGAAACCCCCATTCTGGTGTATTATCTCCTATATCAATTGCCAGTGATTAGTGCCTCGTATCATTTAACTAATTAACATCATTTAGCTTTTACATATGGATATTTACTATGGAGATACAGCAGGAATAGAAGTACAAACATTTCTTCCCAACACTTGGGAGTATATTCTCTGGGTAGAGGGGGCTCAAAATTTATTTCAAAGTGTTTCTTTTGTGTTGTTGTTTGTAAATTTTTTTAAATTAATTTTGAACTTAAATACAAAATGAGAAAAGAAAAAAAAGAATTGTCATGTATACAGCAGAACATAAGATAGGATTGAAGATAAAATAATAAATTTCCATTTCAAGACAATTTGCATAATAAATACTACATGTTTTCAAAGCAATCCAGCTTTTCTCTGCTTCCTTATAAGTTTTCTTTTGTTCTCTGCTATGCACTTTTCATCTATCTATCTATCTATCTATCTATCTATCTATCTATCTATCTA
>NW_027187287.1:6077512-6080006 GCF_028583685.1 Petaurus breviceps papuanus
ATCTATCTATCTATCTATCTATCTATCTATCTATCTATCTATCTATCTATCTACCTTTCCCTCTCTATTTTCCCCTTCCCCCTAGAATATATATCTATATAGATATATAGAAATCTATATGTATCTATAGATATCTATAATCAATAGTCTAGTCTAGTTATTTTTAAATGATCTAAAACAATATTGAATTATATTGCTGACCCATGGGGTAATTTGACTGTTTTTTTCTTTTGATTAATTCTATTTTAGTTTTAATTTTGTCTGAGATCATGAGTACTACTTCTGCTTTTTTTTACACAATAAGTTCTACTCCTGCCCTTTATTTTATTTGTGTGTATAATTTTTATAGTGTTTCCTAAAAGCAAAATGTTGTAGAATTCAATTTTTTAATCTGCTTTCTGTTTTCATCTTTCACATTCTAAGCTATAATTACTTATTATTTTCTTCCTTACTATTTTTGTTAATTTATTTTAAATTTAAATACTAAAACAAATATATAATAACAAAGGAAAAAGAATAATAAGAAAAATATGCCCTATTATAAACTTAAATGCAAAAAAGGGGGGGGAAGCATTGCCATGGTCACAGCAGAATGTAAGAGAGGATTTGAAATATACAACAATAAATTTACATTTCAAGAAAGTCTAAATAACAAATACTACACTTTGCATTGAAAGCCGTCCATCTTTTCTTTGCTTGCTTGTCAGTTTTCTTTTGTTCTCTGCTGTGCACTTTTTACTTTGTTCTTTTTCCCCTTCCTTTCTCCCCTTCTCCAAGAGAGCTACCATTAAGCACAGATATACATATGTGTATGTATACACACACATAAATGCACATACACACATACACATATACACACACAGATACATATACTTACATCACATACATGTACTTAGATGTCTATAATTATACTTATGTATTTATATACAATATATACTAAATGTATTTCATACTATACTATATATAAATACATATGCATATATGTGTGTATATGAACATATACACACACATATATGTTGTATGTATAGACACGCCTATTCATGTGCATCTATGAAAGAATGTACTATACTTGTTCGTCCTCTGTTTCTCTGAGGGTGTAACATCTTCCTTCATAGGTCTGAGTCTTTCCCTGTTTTTCTAAGTCCACCAACTTATTGTTTCCTATACTGCAGCAATATTCCAACCTTATACTGTCTGGTTATTTTAAATAGTCTAAAAAAATATTGATTAATATGACTGACATGTCATGTAGTTTCCTTATTTTTTTCTTTTGATTAAATCGATGTAGTTTTAACTTCATCTGAGATCATGATTACTACCCCTGCTTTTTTTCCCCTGACCTTTATTTTATATTTGTGTGTATCTCCTATTTCCTATCCTTCCTGACTCCTCCACTTTACTTCTATCTGCTACCTTGCACTCCTATTACTTAACCTATCCTCCCAAAGATCATCTCTAGTCCTGGACTATAGGGAATGGTACCTTTGGCCTCAGATCCTCCTTTGGTTCTCCCCTCTGGCCTAGAACGAAAACAAATAATTCTGCTCTCCTGTAAGTGCCCACAGCCAGTGATGTCCCTACCCCACTACTTCTACATTCACTAGGCATATATGCTGGTCTCTTCTTGCTCAGGTCTGTGTCTCAGCAGCACAGCTGGATCTGGAGTCCCTTATCAGCAGAGGTTCCCTCAGTTTTCCCCTGATCAGACCCTTAACTCCCCACACTGTCTGAGAAGTTAAAGTTCCTGTGACTGGGGCCTACCTCCCAACCCCGTTAGCCCAGGGCTTGCCATTCCACTTGCTATTTCAGTGAAACTAGCCTCAAAGTGTTCATGCTTCACAGGGACCAAATCTTGAATCTTCTTCAGTTGTCCCAGGAGGACCTCTGTTCTGCTCTAACTCTTGTTTATTTTTAGAGCTCTACATTCACCCTGAGGCGCTATTTTGTCTTATTTGTGGAGGAAATCTGGAGAGCTTGGAATTTTCTGACCTACTCCTCCATCTTCCAGGAATCCTCACCCTCTCCTTCCTATTTTTCCTCATTATCCTTCTCATCCTATTTGCCCTGTGCCTCCTCACTCTTCTGCTTTACTTCTCTACCTGATACCTTGCCCTCCTATTCTTTAAGATACCCCGCCAAATGTTCCTACCTGATCTAGCCCTACCCTATCCCCTTGCAAATTATTTCCTTCTGAACTTACAAGGCTTTTATACTCTTCTAGATATATATGTTCCCTCTTTAACCCATTTCCAAAGAGATTAAGGTTCTTCTGTATACATACAGGCCTAGAGCATACCATCTCTTGAGAAGATTATGGTTTGTTCTCTCGTTGGCATAAAAAACGAAAGGACAGCTAGGTGGAGAAGTGTCTGGAACTCTGGACTCTAGAGACATAAAGACCAACCTCAGACACTGAATTCCTAGGTGCCCCTGGATAATTTTAAAGTGTTGAGCACAGTGCCTGACACACAGTACTCTATAAAGGTCAGCTATT
>NW_027187287.1:6080016-6133836 GCF_028583685.1 Petaurus breviceps papuanus
ACACAAAGAAGCTAAGAATGTGAAGTGGGCAGTGTGTTTGGGGTGGAGGAGGAGAGAAAATGGCTTGTAAGATTTCAATGTGATCTGGAGACAGAACTGAAACAACCACCCAGGAATCCAAAACTCAATGCTCTCATATATTTCATAACAGCATCATAAACTATTTTAAAAGTTATCAAGATGATGATAATTTTCCTTCTCCATCCCTACCTTAAAGCACCTTTTAAAGTGTTTTTTTTTTGTTTCTTTTTGGAGGGCAATTGGGCTAAGCCCAAGGTCACAAGCTAGTTTTTGTGTTGTGTCAGGTTAGATTTGAACTCAGGTCCTCCTGACTTCAGGGCCAGTGTTCTATTCACTGAGCCACCTAGCTGCCCCTTTAAAAATGTGTTTTAAGCCCTGGGAATTATAGCTTTCCAGGGTAGCTTGATTTACAGTTATAGATTTCTGTGAAAAACCCCAGTGTAGCAGGGTGTTGGATTGCAATCCATGAAGCATGAGGGAAGGAAGGCAAGAAGTCTTTACTGAGTACTTAATGTGTGTCTGGCACTGGGAATTCAAAAAGAGCAAAAGGGAAGACAATCCTGACCTTGAAGGAGATTATATTCTACTAGGGTAAAATAATACACAAAAAGAAACTATAGAAGGAAAAATGGAGAAGGTCTAAGACAGAGCACTCACAATTTAAATTAAAGATTAAAATAGCCTTAACAAATAAAAAAATAAAAACTTTAGCCAAAACATTTTGTCTGAGAATTGGAATGTTTCATTTCTCTGGTGTCCTGGCTTTTCTGGAGACAAAGGACATTTTTTTGAGATTCTCTCCATTTTTTCCCAGTTGGATACTCAGTACTAACCTTACCCAAGTGCTGGGGAATCTGCCCTCAAATCTCACTATTTAAAAGAGCCTGAGTCTAGCTGGTTCCACCACTATCATAGGATACCTGGACTTTTTTCTGGTTACAGAGGCAATAACCCTATCTCCCATTTTTGAGGATTCACTGATATTTATAGCCATTATTCAGATAGTTTGCTAACCCATCTTGGTAAAATACTTTGAAATGATCTCTTTCAGGAAGCATCTCCTGAGCAAAAAGTCATACATTTGGGGCAGGGAAGGTGGGGGGGAGGGCAGGGTAGAGATCGTTTTGATCTTGTAATTACACACTGCTGTACTGTGGAGGATCTACTAAGTTTTAAGATCAGTTACTCCTTAACCCTTTATATTTCTAAACAGAACAGATTTATGTATCAATACCAAACACTGAAATTCCTTTGGGACTCCCTAGACAAAGAACCACAAAGAGCCACAGTGAAATTCCTAGAGTATCTGAGAGTAACTAAGCTTCTCACAAACTATTACATTATTCCTAGAAAATCTGCTGTCCAGATCTGGTACCCAATGCTCAGAAAACAGTGGGGAGAGCATTCCTGTTAAGCTATCAGAAGCAATCTGGTAGGTGACTTATACCTGTTAAAGGAAAAGCTTATATCTGCAAAATTTAAGGCTTAGTATATACAATACACAGGGTGGCTATGACCATACATATGAACAAATATAAAAATACTATGTGTCTGACAGACTTGGCCTTTCTCTCAAATTATATATTCCATGAACTTAATCATAATTTAGCAAATATAGGGTAGCTCTGCTTTGAAAAACTTCCTATGAGACAGCAATTCCTATCTAGTAATTTACAAACTACTTAGGTATTCATGAAGATGGTCCAAGGGGTTCATCCTAAAAATTCCATATTGTGCTTTAAGTAGTGAAAAATTGCCCAATTATGTTATAAATATATTTTTCCTTTCTTTTTTTTTTAAGCAATTGGGGTTAAGTAACTTGCTCAAGGTTACACGGCTAGTTATTTCTGGGTGGATGCTAAGTGTCTGAGCCCAGATTTGATCCCCACGTCATCCCGACACTGGAGCCGGTGCTCTTACTCGCTGAGCTACCTGGCCGCCCCAATATTTTTCCTTTCTTAACAACAAGCATGTGAATATTTGAACCCTTATGGGTTTGCTTCCATGATGATTGTGCCAATAACAATTTTGTTCTTTATGAAATGATTACATCAGACTTTGACTGATTCTGACTAAATGAAATATTTTCTCAAAGATTCTCAATCTTTCACCAAATTTGTTTCCATATTGCCACAAGGGTTTGACATTTTAATGAAAACTAGTTTCCAAAGACACATATCCCCTCGTTTATCTTCTGTACACTGAACCAGAGTACCTTTCCCATTTCCCTATAATTGTACCTCATGAGCTGTGTGATCACATGCTCAAGATGTGACAAATGCTTTCATTCTTTCAGAGCAAATTTCAGGCTGTTTGAAAACTGTGATCACTGGACATGCTCATCATGTGTCATCTTGAAACCATCATGAAACATCATTACAAACATTCTGCAGAAACAAAACTCATATTGGCTCTCATTGCATTAATAAGGCTGTTTTGTGATATAAATTTATCCCTTGCTTGAGACAGTTAGATGGCAAAGAGGATAGAGAGCTGGGCCTGAAATAAGGGAGACCTGAATTCAAATACAACCTAAGAGGTTTACTCCTGTGTGACCTTGGGCAAGTCAACCTCTGTTTCAGTTTCACCAACTGTCAAATCATAGCACCTACTTCCCAGGATTGTTGTAAAGATAAAATGAAATATTTATGAAGCATTAACCACAGTGCTTGGAGCATAATAGGTGCAATCCCATTGTGGTGCCGATTCCTCGAACACTTCTGTTTCACATATGCTTAAAATCTGGAAGTCATCTTTCTGATGAAGTCTAGAAGAGGATTACTGTTGAAATGGACTGAAGAAAAGAACTATGTTCCTGTTATTTCATATGTATATGTTGGGTATGTGTCATCATGAAAGTGAATTGAGTTTCTAATGATCACCAAGTGCCCTTCAGTCCAAGTGTTTGGTTCCTCCCTCTGACGATAGTAGGACTCCAGAGTCTTTGTCTTTGCAGTTTGCATTTTACCCATTTTGAGGCAGGGCCCTAGCCATGCCCTTCCCCTAGTGTCCCCAAGCCTTAAATGTTTAGGATATTTGCCCTGGGACAATGATTACTATGTTTTCAGGGTCGGGGGGAGGGGGTAGCAGCTGGGGTTCACTCTGCCATCCTGGTCCCTGTATGTCCAGATAGGGGCTTTTTAAATTTCAGGGCTATGGATTGGTAGTCCCAGGAGTATTTGCTGCCCCTCCCAAAGGTCCTGCATTTGATTGTTACCTTGCTCCATCCAATCCTAGCCCTTTGTTGATAGGCCTGGTAATGGCCCTTGTGGTTGGTGGGATGACTTTCCACCACGTTGATCAGGCCTCATCCCAGCCTGCCTCTGCACACCACAGGTTTGGCCTCTTGGCCTGCCTCTCTCTATGCTACAAAGTACTTTTTTAAGAAATAAAAAATAAATGGCTTAGAGGAGAATCCAATCATCCTTACTGGACCCTGTCAACAAATGACAACACTACAAAAGTTAATTTATACTTTTAATTAGCAATAAAATAAAATTATCATACTTATAGTTTACATTAACCAAAATAATCAAATTTATTTAGAAAAATAAAAGACTTAGAATTTCAAGAGGAATAATGATTTCTAGGCTCTTTTCTTGATCATGGCTTTCAGGAAGCTCAATAATTTTTAAATTATCTCTCCTGGATCTATTTTCCAGGTCAGTAGTTTTTCCAAAGAGATATTTCACATTGCCTTCTATTTTTTTTCATTTGTTTGGATCTGTTTTATAGTATCTTGATTTCTCAAAAAGTCATTTGCTTCCATTTGCAACAATCTAATTTTGAAGGAATTATTCTCTTCAGTGAGTTTTTGAAGTTTCTTGTCCATCTGGCCAATTTAGCTTTTTAAGGTATTCTTTTCCTCATTGGTTTTTTGGGCCTCTTTGGCCATTTGAGTTAGTCTGTTTTTTAAGCTATTATTTTCTTCAGTCAGGCTGTTGACTTGCTTTTCATGGTTTTCTCTCATCATTCTCATTTGTCTTCCCAGTTTTTCCTATGCTTCTCTAACTTGATTTTCAAAATCCTTCTTGAGCTCCTCCATGGCCTGCGACCAATTCATATTTTTCTTGAAAACTTTTGATCTAGGAGTCTTGATTTCATTGTCTTCTTCTGGTTCCATGTTTTGATCCTCTTTGTTCTCCAAAAAAGGATTCTATAGTCTCATTGCGCTTCCTCTATTTCTTCATCTTGCCAGTCAACTATTTGACATTTAAGCTCTTTGCATTGGTAGAACTCTGCTTCCAGAGTGGAGAGGGCTGTGTCTCAAATTGCTGGGGTTTGCACCACTGTTGCCAGATCTGTTGTCAGAGCTATGAAGAGGGCACCATCTCTACAGTCACCACAAGTTCTGACACACTGATGTTCCTCACCCCAGGAACACCACCCAAGATCCAAGCAGGTCAAAGTTAGAGTGATTACCCTCTGAATGGTTGCTTGGTCCCCCTATGGTCTGTAAATCAGGAGCGCTGGAGGCAGCCAAGCGACAGCAGCTGCAACTGCCGCACCACCATCACCTCTGCTGCCCCAGGGGGAGGGGAAGGACTGTGCTGTCTCTCACCCAGTTCCAACGGAGCTCCCTACTGACCTTTGACTTTCTCTTTGGTGTTTATGGGTTGAGAAGTCTGGAAACTACCACAGCTGTGGGTGATTCACTCTCCTGAAGTCTGCTCCAGCTGGTCTGGGTCATTGGTCAGGGCCACCCCATCTGGGCCCAGTGGCTCATGTGGGACTACACTCAGGTTCCAGCCTGTTGCAATAGACCTTTTCTATTGGCTTTCCAGGCTGCCTTAAGTGGGAGATTTGTTTCTCTCTGTCACTTTGTGGGTTCGGTAGCTCTAAAATTTGTTTAAAGTTATTTTTTTTTATAGGTATTGCAGGTTGTAGAAGCAGGAGCTGAAACAAGTTCCTGCTTTTACTCTGCCATTTTGACTCCTCCCTCTCCCCCTCAAGAGAAATAATGAAAATGGAAATAACATTTCCAGAATTAATTAAAAAATAGAGGACATGAATGAAATAGGCTAGACAAGGAAGAATGAGAAACAATGGAATTAAAAAATCTAGTATTATTCAGTAAACCAGAAAATGTAAATTCCTTAGGAAAAAAAACAATATTTGATTTTTAAAATGTTTAAAAAACTATAAAGATTACTTAGATTAACAATGTGGCAGTATGATATAGTGCCAAGTGCTGGGAATATAAAAAAAAGGCTAAAAATATTCTCTTTTCACAGAGCTTACATTCTGATAGGATGACTATGTATAAATAACTAAGTATATACAAAATGCACACCATGTAGAGGGAAACATTCTGATAATGGAAAGAAGGAATTAGTACTAGGGCAGCAGGAAAGGTATCCTGCAGAAAGTGGTTTTTGAGTCAAGTATTAAAAGTGGCCAGGGGGAGCTAGGAAGTAGAGGTGAAGAGGGAGAGCATTCCAGGCCACTAATAAAATGGCACAGTAAGACTTCTGACCATGCCAGTGGCCTGAAGGGGATATAGACTATCTAGAGCTCACATACTTAATCTAGAAAAAACCCTGGATCTCCCACCAGATAGAGTTATAAAACCGTAGTAAGTGGCTTTTTTTCCATACCAGAACTGCAAAAGAGGTCAGTGATAAGTAAGATAACTATCAGTAAAGGCAATGGGAGTAGAGAATGGTCAAGAACATGTGTTAGCCTGAAAGGTTCTGTACTCCAGGGGCAACAATGGTGGAGGATCCCCTGGGAAAGCTCCACTATAGTCAGAAAGCTCCAGAGTGAGGGACCTTCAGGGGTCTGTGAAACACTTGAAACAAGTGGCACCGAGATGGAGAAACCCCAGGCCCAAGGGGTCTGAGGTCCTAGGATTCTATCTTGACATGTAAGAGAGGGCCCTGAAAATCCAGCACTCTGAATCTCACAACTCCAAAGATCCACAGGGTTGAAACCCCAGGGATAGAAAGCAGGGAAGTGGGGGTGGAGCCAAGATGGTGGAATAGAAGCATGACCTCCCCACAGCTCCAGCTTCCACCTTCCCCAATCCATGTAAAAAGGGGACTCTAAACAACCTTTGGAGCTGCAGAACCCACAAAATGACACAGAGAAGCTAACCTCCAGCTGAGGAAAGCCCAGCAGGCCAGCAGGAATCCAGTGCAGCGCTCTGGTAGCCGAGCCCAGCCCCATAACAAGGCTTTAGCCCCAGGGCGGGCCTGACCAGCCACCGGCCAGAGGGACTCCAGATCAGCAGCAGCTGTGGAAGTTTCCAGATTTATCAACACATAGATTCAAAAGACAAAGTGAGAGGCCAGTGCAGCCTGGACTTAAGGACCAGTAAGTGGGAGTGCGTAGCTTTTTCCTCCAGGGTGAAAAGCCCCTGAGGCACCAGCACAACCAGCCAGTGCCACGTGGCAGCTTCAGCTCCTGGCATGCAGAGTACCAGTCTGAGGGGTAATCACTCTTGCTTTAATCTGCTTGGATCTGGATTGCAGTCTAGGGTGGAGTTCCTGGGGTGTGTGACCAGCTTGCCAGAGTGTGTGGAGACCTCAGAGAGGTCACCCATCTAATACCTCCAGCAGCTGAGAAAACCCCAGCATTTGGGACGAAAGCTCCCCTGTCTGGTGGCAGAGTCCTACTGTGGCAAGAAGCCCAAAAGTCAAGTAATTGAGTGGCAAAATGAGAAGGCAAAGGAAGCAAAGCAGACAGAAGATTCCAACACTACACCCCTATTTTGGGGACAAAAAGGAGCAAGGCATGGAACAGGAGGAACACAGTGAAGTCAGAACTCCTGCACCAAAAGCTTCAAAGGAAAATATAAGCTGGTTACAGGCCATAGAGGACCTTAAGAAGCATATAAGAGAAGTAGAGGAAAAATTGGGAAGAGAAATGAGAACAATGCAAGAAAATTATGAAATGAGAGTCAACAGCCTGGCTGAGGAAAATAACACCTTAAAAAAACAGACTGACTCAAATGGCAAAAGAGGCTCAAAAAGCCAATGAGGAGAAGAATGCCTTAAAAAATAAAATTTGCCAGATGGAAAAAGAATCTCAAAAGCTCAATGAGGAGAATCATTGCTTCAGAATTAGATTGGAGAAAATGGAAGCTAATGACTTTATGAGAAATCAAGATGCTGTTAAACAGATCCAAACAAATGAAAGAATAGAAGGCAATGTGAAATATCTCATGGGAAAAACCACTGACCTGGAAAATAGATCCAGGAGAGATAATTTAAAAATTATTGGACTACCTGAAAGCCATGACCAAAGTAAGAACCTAGAAATCATCCTCCAGGAAGTTCTCAAAGAAAACTGCCCTGATGTTTTAGTGCCAGAAGGCAAAATAGAGGTTGAAAAAATCCACCAATCACCTCCTGAAAAAAAGATCCCCAAAAGAAAACTCCTAGGAATATTATAGCCAGGTTCCAGAATTCGAAGATTAAGGAGAGAAACAGCCAGGAAGAAACAATTTGAATATTGTGGAAGCACAATCAGGATAACCCAGGATCTGGCAGCTTCTACACTGAGGGATCGAAGGCCTTGGAATATGATATTCCAGAGGGCAAAGGAGCTGGGATTAAAACCAAGAGTCACTTACCCAGCAAAACTGAGTATCATGTTTCAGGGGAAAATATGGTCATTCAGTGGGATAGAGGACTTTCAAGCATTCTTGCTGAAAAAACCAGAGTTGAATAGAAAATTTGACATTCAGATACAAGAAGCAAGAGAAGCACGAGAAGGTAAACAGGGAAAAGAAATCATAAGGAACTTATCAAAGTTGAACTATTTACATTCCTACATGAAAAAATGATAATTGTAGCTTGTGAAACTTTTCTCAGTAGTTGAAGGGATTAGAAATATACCCTGTTTCCTCGATAATAAGACACTGTCTTATTAATTTTTTTGGACAGAAAAACACCAGAGGGCTTATTTTCAGGGGAGGGCTTATTTTAATGAACATTGACAGCAATTTTAATAAACAGGTGAATGTGAACAAAAAAATGTACCTTTATTCAATAAGCAAATCACTGGGGAAGAACAGGATGACGCGCTCACTGCTGCAGCTCTGATTGGATGCAGCTCGGAGTGCAGCGTGCGTTTCATGGGGGGGGGGGCGGTGCATACAGAGGGTACCGTGATGTAGCGTGTACCGCAGGGGATCACCTTCACTACAGTAGCAATCTCAATAGGGCTTATTTTTTGGGGAGGGCTTATTTTAGGGGAATCTTACACAGTAAGGGGAGGGCTTATTTTCGGGATATGTCTTATTATCGGGGAAACACGGTTTATATTTATGTCTATATACAAGGGTATATGGGCATATGAATACATATGTGAATGTGTGTATATATGTTTATAGGTATACATAGATAGAGGGCACAGGACCAATTTAACAGGAAGGGATGATACTTAAAAGGTGAAATTAAGAGGTGAGAGGAATATAATGAGAGGAGAAGGGGAGAGACAGATTGGGGTAAACTATCTCATACAGAAGAGGAAAGGGAAAATGGTTACAATGGAGGGGAAGAATTTGAAGGCAAAAGGGAATGGGTCAACCTTATTCCCATTGAATCTGGCTTGAGGAGGGAGTGATATACACACTAAATAGGGTATCTCACCCTCCAGGAGAATGGGGGGGAAGGGAATGAGAGGGGGGATGATGGAAGGGAGGGCAGGCTTAGGGGGAGGGAAGTTGGAAGCACCCACTTTTGAAAAGGGATGGGATCAAAGTGGAGAATAGAACAAGTGGGAGATGGGAAAGGAGGGAGGGAAATATAGTCAGTCTTTTACCATATATCTACTATGTTATTGTTTTGCATTAGCCACACATGTACAACATGAACTGCTTATCTTCCCAGTGAGGGTGGGTGACAAGGAAGGAAGGGAATGAATCTGGAATTGAAAATTTTCAAATCAAATATTCAAATATATATGTGTGTGTATATATACTATTATTAATACCATCTTACATGTAATTGGGAAATAAGATATACAGGCACTGAGGCATAGAGATCCACTGCAAAAGTCAAAAGGGGTATGGGAAAAAATATGGGACAGAGCAGATTGGAGGATGGGATATCCTGTGGGACTGCTACTTTGGGGCGGTAGGTAGGGGGAAAACGGGGAGAAAATTTGTAACTCAAAATCTGGTGGAAACAAATGATTTAAATCAGAAGTTAATAAAGCATTAAAAAAAAAAGAAAGAAAGCAGGGAAGCACCCTGATGACCACAGTTGAGACCAGGTAAGACCTACCAACCCACCACAAGGAAATGCTTGGCTCCCGAGACAATGTACCAACTAAATTAAATCTGAGGAAATTAAGAAGTCAACAAAAACACTGAGCAGAAACAAAAATTATTGGAATCTATAATCCATTAACTACAAGCACAGACTTGAAGGAAAAAAAAAGTCAGAAGTTTTGAGGTTGTAGCTATTGTAAGCACTTAATAAATCTTTTTTTTTTTTTTTTAAAGCAATTGGGGTTAAGTAACTTGCCTAAGGTTACATGGCCAGTTTTTTTTGTGTGAGTGTTAAGTATCTGAGGCTGGAACGGATCCCAGGTACTCCCAACTCTGGGGCTGGCACTCTTACTCACTGCTCCACCTAGCTGCCCCTTAATGAATAAATTTAAAAGTATACTATATTAAATTATGCTGGAGGTTTCGCAACACATTTTTCTTGTTGTTGGAAGGCATTCTTGGAACAGAAAAATTTTGGGAACTATTATAAAAGTTTAATGGATCCTTCACCTCTATCTGATGACCATGGAGGTTTTTCAAAGAGAACCAGTCCTAAGCCCAATGCTGACTTTCTATTAAGTGTGAGAACATAAGTAAAACAGCACCATTCAGCTATCAAAAGAATATATATTAATACTTTACTCTGCACTTTTGTTTGCCAAAAACAATTTTATTTAATTTTATTCTATATCTAAGCATTTCTATCCTAGAGAGAGATAAATGTGTCCAAATTGGTGTAGTCCCCATTATGAGGCAAAAATGTTGGGGTGCACCAGAAATTATGAAGAATTGACAGGTGGGTTCTAGTGTCCTAAAATTATTCTCTCAGACAGTCTCCAAGTTAAAGTTATTGGGTTAATGCACCCTGCTCCCATAGGAGGCAGAGCTGGCCTTGCTCCCCATGGGAAAGAGAGACATAGCCCCAACAAAGCAACTCCACACATGGAAGGCAGAGCAATTAGTCACTTCTCTTTCCTTAGGTGCCTAGTTTAAATAGTTTGGTGGGATAGGGGGAAAGGGAACAAGAGAAGGGAGGAGGGGCAAGCACAGCTCTGGAATGCCTGGCATATCAAGTAGTTGGGAGGTGTCTTTGTCATACAGAGAAGCAATAAGAACAGGAAAGGGGAAATGGAGGACTGTTCCAGGATGTCCTATAATTCATGTGACCCAAAAAGAAGCAAAGGGAACAGGAAAGGGAAAGGGGAGAGTTGTTCTGGAATGTCAGGTAATTGGTGAGAGCTTTGTGAAAGCACACAGGTAAGTCTACGGTGGGGGGTTTCAATGCATAGTCTTCTCTGATCACTTTTCTGGCTGGTCACATCCTGCATCTTATCTCATATCTCACATCCTGCATCCTGCTTGCTCCATCTGCTTTGAGCTCTCCTTTCTACCACATAACCCATACCCTTCAACATGTCTGTCTATGCTAAGTTGATTTAAGGTAACATTTATAGGAACTTTAATAAGGAAGATCATTATATGTTAAAATACAGTTTGGCAGTTAACAATCTAAAACAATAGTCATTATTAAGTTCCTTAAATGACCATTGCCCTCACTATTCTCTGGAAGTAAACAAAGAAACCTCCTCCCTGTGATTAATATCTTAACCCTTTCTCAGTTGAGAGAGGTAGGTCATAGTGCCATTTACTTTAGGGCAGGGACAAAGAGGAGCTTGCCCTTAGATGGGTCAATAACCTAATCACTTCAGGTTAGTGAAAAAGGCAATGAGTTATTTTTTGTTAAAAAAAAAAAAAGCAAGTTTTGGTTAAAACCTCTAGTCCATTTCCCTAAGAAAAGCTGTTTATACTTGACCTAAGTTCTTTCCATGAGATAAGTATTATTTCCTAACCCCTTCAGTTTAAAAGAGGTTTTAAATGTGTCTCTCAGGGAAAGGGATTTCCTCTGCTTATTTTAGTTACACTCATTCATTTGTAATAATTTGTTACTCTAATTAGCTTATTTAAGCATGGGACAATATAACGGCCCTAATGTCTGTGTGGTTCTCTCCTCTTTGGATTTATTGAATTTATTTTAGATAAAAAGTTATGAATTTGTTCACAATTGCTCCAAGCCCCCCATTAGGAAAATTCCTTTAATTTATGCAGAGGTTGGATTTTCTACCTAACTTAACTTTCTCTAGTTAATACTTAGACTCTTGTGGTTAAGGCAAAATTCAGTTTACTGGAAATGTTTGGGTAATGAAACAGTAGGCTATGTTGTAGTGTCTGTGGACATATAGGCACGGGGGGGGGGGGGCAAGTTGGAGCAAAAGCCATCCTCATCTCAAGAATTCTCTTAGGTATTTTTTGGCAAATTATCTGCAGAGTTCTTTGCCCCAGCTCAGTCCACCTTTGCTCCTCAAAGGTGCTCTGTACTTGCCCTAATCTCTCCCCTTCTAAACCCTCAGAATTTCTAATATAGTTCCTTCCTTTAATTTATGCAAATTCATTAGGAGATTGACCAAATCTTTCATACAATGGCTTTGGTTGATTCAAAGGAGGTATACAGGCCTTGTTCACTCTCACATTCAATTCTGATTAATTGATTCAGTCAAGAAATATTCTTATCTAACAAAGATAATTACTTTTAAGTGGGTGGGATAATCAATAGAGGTAGAGGCAGCTAGGTAGTTCAGTGGATAGAGTTCACTGGAATCAAGAAGATGTGAGTTCAAATCCAGCCTCCAAAACTAGCTGTGTGACCCTGGGCAAGTCACTTAACCTCTCTTGCCTTAATCTATTAGAGAAGTTAATGGCAAACTACTCCAGTATCTTTGTCAAGAAAACCATAGATAGTATGGTCCATGGGGTCATGAAGGATCAGATATAATTAAACAACAGCAGCATAATGAATGGAGTCCCACCTTTTCATAATCATTCTTTATTCATCGCTCAAATGAAATAATATTTATAAAAGCCTCAGCACAGTGCCTCCTACATAGTAGACATCATAGAAATGCTTATTCTTTTCACTTCTCTTTCCTTAATTGCCCAGACATATGATTTCATAGGTACAAGGACCTGAAGAGATAGTTATAAAAATCCAATTTTTGTAAGAGAGAAATAAAATCTTAACTTCTCTTTTTGGCTCCATTTTCTTCCTTTTCTACTTGTATTTTCCCATCAGTCTTGTACTTAGATGCCTAAAGATTGCTTTGATAGTGTTATTTCCAAATTCAAACACATTTAAAGGGATCCCCATTTTCTAAAGATAAAGGTCTGAATTTTTTTGGCATTTAAGTCCTTCCTTTCCCTTTCTCCAGTCTGATGTCAATCTGCCTTTCCACCCATAACTTGCACTACTCCCCAACTCAAGATAACCGCTTCTGCTATATTGATCTGGCTTCTGACTCCCCACACAACATATGCCATACCTACCTTTCCATTTCTTTTTCCTGCTCCTATCCTGCTCATCCTTTAATGTCCCACTGTAATGGTAATGGGAATCTGAAGATCTTCCCTGTCCCTTAATAAGCCTAAGTTGAAGTTGAGGCCCTTCCCTTATTTGAAAATATACTCTGTCCTCTAATAGGCTGAACGGAGCCTGTGGTGGGAAAAGTTTGCTGAAGAGTGGAGAGGAGCCCACAGGAGAAACTTCCTTGAGGGAGGCTTATTTTTCAGAAAGGCAGAACTTTTGTTACTTTGTAGTCAAATGGGTCATGAGGGTTGTGATGTTCTCTGACCATGGAGAAGGTTATATATACCTCTGAGGTGAGGCTTTGTTTTGGGGCTCACTTTAGGAAGAGTTGTGTGATTTGGCCAGATGAGACTCTGGGCAGCCATTGAGCCCCCCAGCTTCGAAAATCCAGGTATTGGTGCTTCTCTTTTTAGTGACTAACTGTATATATGTGATAGTCAAACAGCTAGAAGCCCTCTATGTTGGTCTGCTGAATTGTGTTATTTTCTCTGTCTGTATTTTTGTCTGTTTGTAATTTTTGATTGTATTCTCTGAAGTTCAGGGTGCTTTTTCCCCGTGAACTAGGTAAATGACATATGTTTGATTAAAGTAAGGTTGTTAACCCTTTTTGAGTTGCTTTCCTTTAGAAAGGCAGATTAAAGAACCTGTGCTAGTAGCCATCCTGGGTATGCTAGGGTGCTTGCTGCTACACCCACTCAGCTTCTATCTCCTCCCATGGAACCTAGGCGTGATCCAGGAAGCAACCAAAGTGATTTCTCCTTTCACTGAAATACTATAGTACTCATTGTCCATGCTAGTCATTTGGCATTTATTAATTCAGAATTCAAATCAAGTGACACTGCAGCTTTCAAAGTTAATACACATAAGACAATTTCCTTATTAAAGTTCCTATAAATGTTACCTTAAATCAACTTGGCATAGAGAGACATGTTGGAGGGTATGGGTGACGTGATAAAAAGGAGTGCTCAAAGCAGACGGGGCAAGCAGGACGAAGGATGTGAGATATGAGATGAGATGCAGGATGTGACCAGCCAGAAAAGTGATCAAAGAAGACTATGCATTGAATTAAATATTAAAAAAAAAACCAGAACAAAAAATTTAAAAGAAACAGAAATCAGGCAATCCCAACAAATAATTTAGTTGCTATAGTAAAGCACTGAATTTAATTCTGGGCTTCCTGGGTCCTGAATCAAAAAAGAAAAATTCTTCTGTTTTTATCTGATGAATGAAAATTGGAGAATTTGTTTGAAGAGATTTTTTTCCCTAACACTGAAAAGAAATGAGAAACAAATAGAAACAAAAAAAAACATTGCATTTGGCAATCAGAGAAGCTGGGTTCAAATTTCAGCTCTTCTTCTTCCTGCCTGTATGACATTTAGAAACAGTTTGTAAAATGAAGTGATTGTGCCAGATATAGTTAAAGTACCTTATGAGTAAATCCCATCAATCAAAACGCATTTAATAAGTGTTTCCTAAGTGTCATACACTGAGAATTATAATCCAGGAAAGCAGGAATGAATTTGATCTATTCAAAGAAAGGGTAAAGTGTAACACCTGAAAGCAGAGAAGGTACAAAATAGCTTCCTGTCCCTATTAATCCCTCACTCCCCCTGCCCTGCTCCACTCCCTTTCGAGTTTGTTTCTATCATATTCCTTAATCTTTGCATTAATTAGAGGTTTTAAACTTCTCAAAGTGGTTTCAAATTATGATCTTTTTAAATCTTCAACAAAAGTCTTGTGTAGTCATTGGGGATAGGTATTACTGTTATCATTTTTTAAAATGCTAAAGCTGAAACAGAGAAGTTAAATGGACTGCTTTAGGTTACACAATTAGGCATTTGCGAAGAATTCAAGCCTCTGAACTCCCAGTCTGGTATTTGCTTCAATAACCTACAGTGGCTCCCTCTTTAATAAGAGAAATAATAAAAAGGAAAAAAAAATCAATAGTGAAACATTCTGGACACTAAGATCCAATGGATATTAGGTAGCATTTAATCGAAGCTTCTGTTACAGACTGCATAGAACCTTTAGCATAGGGTGATATTGATGGCTCAATGTCCCACTCCTTGAAACTGACCTTGACAGAAACAAATATTTCAGAGTTGAAAGAAAAGTCAGTTGGGTTTTGGGAACTAGCCAAATCAGATCAAAGAAAAATGAAAGAATCTGGGTGCAGGACTGACCAAGCAAGAGTACAGGTCTGAGAAAAGACATAAATAAAATCAAAGAGGGATTGGTTTCTGTTGGATTACCAAAAGTCTATGGAAGTGTTTGGGACAGTGATTTTTTTAAAAATAGAATTTTATTGATATGTTTTCTTTTTATATCTCCTGGATTTTCCTTTGTTCCTTCCCTATCCCTCCCAGACAGTCTTCCCTTATAACAAATATTTTTTGAAATGAAAAAGAAAAGAAAAAAATTGAGTAAAGTCATTTAATAATTTTTTAAAATGGTATGTACATTTTCCACACTTGTGGACCCTTCACCTCTGCAAAGGTAGAGAGGAGATCTTCTTATGTTTCTTTTCTTAGGGCCAAGTTCATTGGGACAATTATTCTCTGCTTTGAGAATACCTGTCTTAAAGGATTCAGGGGGTAAATAAATATAAATATACATGTAGCACAGAGGGGAATACTCTGCCTCATTCATAGGGCTACTAGAAAAGTTACCCCAGGTTCAAGGTGCTCTTTGGGTCTGCATCCACTCAAAACTAGTGATATTTCTCTTATTAATTAGTCAGTAAAAATAATTAATTCAAAGCAAAGGAATTTGATGAAACTGCACACTCAATGTACACACACTCCATGTACACACAAATGTACACTTGCTTGGGCAGCCAGAGTACTTTTGTGGCAAGAATACCCAAGCCACATAGCAGCCTCTCATAGAGCAACCAGAGCCCAGAGCCCAGACCCAGAGTAACCATGGATGACCTAATGGACCTAGTTTGAAAAGCAGATATGTTAGAGGAGATGTAGCAAGACTCTGTGGAGTGTGCTACTAAAACCCCAGTAATGTAACACAGAGAAAGACATAGAAGCACATTATCAGCAAAGAGTCTGATGTTTATTGAATTGAATTGAATTTTACCTACTACGGCACAATGAGAAGAAATGTCAGAAGTTAGGAGACACATTGGATAGATTAAGACCTTCACACGAGCTGAGTTGCTATTCTCCTGTTCAAATCTCATTAGATCTTGGACTCTTCTACTTACCAAATGATCCATCAAAGTAATTTAGGCTTCACCCTAAATTCCAAATATTAGAGACTGAAATCTTCGGCCTTGCCATGGAAATATGCCCATCTCAAGATTATTGCACTCTTGTTGTGCAAGGTATCCTTACTTCAAGCTTGTTGTGGTAATACATTTTTAAGTGGCATTGGAAAATTCCTCCTATAAACTTGGGGTTTTTACCTCTGCTAAACTTTTTCCAAAATACATGCACAAGAGTAGACTAGTTAGATGATGAAGATAATCTTAGGGAATGAGTTGGAGATCCAAAAAGATCCTCATGGGCTAGATGAAATAAGAATTTACTTGAGTTCACAAAAAATCTGTTTCCCAGATACAGGAAGTTGTTTGGGTGGGGAATTACTAGAGCATAGTTCACATGTGAAAAACATCTAGACATTTTGGTGGGCTGCAAGTTTAAACTGGTCAACAATATAACATAGCCATCCAAAAAATTGATGCTGTTTGAGATGGCATTAAGAAAAGCACACTGTACATACTAAGGAAGTGATAAATGAGAGTCATGAAATTATAGAGTTAGATTTGGAAGGGACTTCAGAGGACACCTAGTCCAGTTCCCTTATTTTGGAGATGAGAAAACTGAGACCTCCAAAAGTTAGATGAATTCCATAAGGCCACAGAGCTAGTTAGTATTGGGATCACAATTCAGAATCAGGTTTTCTGATTCCAAATCTACTATACTTTTCCCTAGACCACATTGGAGTCTGCCATGGTCAGGCTGAATTTGGAGTCCTTATTTGATTCTGGGTACCACATTGTATTATTCCATCATTTTTCAGTCATGTCTGACTCTTTGTGATCCCATTTGAGATTTTCTTGGCAAAGATACTGGAGAGATTTGCTATTTCCTTCTCCAATTCATTTTACAGATGAGGAATCTGAGACAGACAGGGTTAAGTGACTTGTCCAGGGTCACACAGCTAATAAGAGTCTGAGGCTGGATTTAACTCAGGAAGATAAATACAGTCTAGATCACCTCCAGAAGAAGACAACCAATTTATCAACAAGCTCACAGGATCATCAAGTGGTGTTAGAAGAGGCCTTAAAGGTCATCTAACCGAATGGTCTCAAACTCAAACTGTGGCTTCATATTTACTTAGAAAACCACTAATTAACATTATTTATTGTGCTTTTATTTATTTTATTAAACATTTCCAAATTATATCTTAGTCTTGTTTGGACTACACTGCATTTTGGCATGTGGCTTGCTCCTAGAGAATGAGTTTAACACCTCTGATTTTACCACTCCCTTCATTTGACAGATGAGAAAACTGTGGCCCAGAAAAGTTAAGATGAAACTTGATGAAGGTCATTTCGGTAGTAAGAAGGGGAGAGGAGAAAATAAAATACCACTACCTTAGAGGAGAAAGTGTTCCCCAACTGCACTGAAACCACTTCCCCTCAAGTTATGAATCTAATCAGAAAAGCTATGCCTTGAGTCAGGTCTAATTCCCTGGATTTAGGACAAATAAAGCCATCTAGGGAGCATAGAAGAGATAAAGTTTTCTCCTCCAAGGTCAAAAGGACTAGTTTGGTAAACTTTCCTCCTGAGTGTTAACACTTGTCTCTCTACTACCAAACCCTCTCCCCACCCTCAGCAGAACATGCCTTGCATCCCCCCAGACTGATTCTGTGCTCTGCAGTCATGCTCAGTGCCCATCATCCTGCTCTAAAATCAATAAAGAAGCAGCTATAAATAAAGCAAAGAGGTCTGTTCTGTCTGGCTTTTGTCAAATGCAGGAAACTATTTTCTTGCAGTAATTGTGTCTATAATTAGAATGCATATTTCAAAGGAAGAATTGAGAAAGGGGAGGGGGAATCCAGCTTCCTGCCTCATAGGTGCTAAGATGATGATGTTCTCAATGGAATCTCAGGCCCTACACCCTCCCTGCCTCACCCCAAACAATAAAACAACCAATGAATCTCTGTGAAAATAAGCAAAATAACCTTTACTCTCCTTTGTTGGTGTTGCCCAACAAATCCATCCTTGTACTAGGAGATCTGGTCTCCAGAATAGGGCTACTGCTCACCCCATCCTTGCATCTCCCCTTCCCCTCCAATCCCCCAACCCAACTAGGCTTTAGGGATAACCTAAGGAGTTGGGGAATTTTTTCAAATACTAGCACAAGCCCCAATCCAATGTAATATTAATTTCCAGTTAATAACTCTCCATATAATTTGATCAAGTGACTCTTACAAAGGGGTATTTACTGTGAAAGCATGACAAAGACTGAGGCACAACTACATTCGAAACCAGAATGATACCGTCTCCTCTAAAGACTTCAGCCCCCTTGGAGGAGAGTTGAACTCAAAGTGTTTGCTACAAAATATTCCCCTCCCTTCCCTCCCCACCTCCTCATTCCCCACCAAATGGATGAGTTGCTCCCTTGCTGGTGGCTCACATTGTCTCAGTTATTAGGTCAATTACCTGCTGGGCTAGGCTGGGTCAAACAGGTTTGCTCCTCAGGGCTGCTGACCTGTCTACTGCTGCAACTTCATTCTGATTGCTGAAGGGATAGTTGATGGCCCTTATTTTTCAAAATTCACAATGACACCCCGTTTTATTCAATCTCCAGTTCTCACTCACTAAAAATCAGGAAAGCATAATGTAATGGTAATGTAATTTTGAACTTGAAGATCCCTTTGTGTTGGCAAAAGTAGCAGGTACTTAGCACTTAGTAACTGATCATGCCTCTGTTGGGGAAACAGAAGGTATGAACTCCTGATGTAACAGGAAGGAGTTGGCTGAAACAGGAAGCTAATGCTGTGTGTATATAAGGAAAAGCCCCAGAGAGGCACAGTCAGAATTTTCTTGAGACCAGGATCTGGTGGCAGAGCAGCTACAGAAGAGAGAATGGAGAACTGAGCCAGAATTTCCTGAAAACTTGTGGTGGTGGAGCTTCTTCTGAACAGGATCCCAGGAGCCTGGAGCCCAGGTGACTGAGGAAGCATGACTGGGATGCTGAGACTGTTTATTTGTGGCTTGGTTGAGCCTTGAATTCCCTGGAGCAGAAATGGTGAAGGATCTGACATGGACCAAACCCTGTGAACTTCAGTGTGGAGCAGGACCTACCCAGAGAGTTGGACAAGGAACTGGGAGCTGTTTGCCTATGAACGCAGGTGACAGTCCAGTGAATCCAGGTAGAATCTGGGACCATAGAAGGGGATCCAAGGAATCTGAGAACAGGCCCCAAGTCAAGATGAAAAGACCTTTCCTTGGGTACTGAGTAATTTAATTATGGAATTATAGTTTACTAGTGACCTAAGGAAGTGGAGGGTTTTGTGTATGATACTTAGTAATTGATTGCTTAATAAGTGACTAATTGAGTTAATCAAGACTTTGCCCCAAGAGTGGAAGACTTTGATTATTGTACTTTGAGATATTGTCACTGATAAGTGACTGATTGAGTTAACTTAGTTGCCCCATGAGTGGAAGACTTTGACTATTGTACTTTGAGACTATGTTGTGAATATTATATTGTGATTTTCTGTGATAAATTGTAATATTGTGAATGCTGTACCTTGATTTTCTGTGAAAGTTTTGCTTTGATTTGTTATGGAATAAATAGAGTGATCACTATACTGTGTAACCAGAACCTTAAAAGCTGTTCACAGTAGCATTCTTCTGGAAAGCTTCTGTGCATGGCATTACACATAAACATAACAAGAACCTCGACACTGTGCATTCCTAGCCCCAGAATCACTGGATGCCCCAATAGGAACAGAGAGCAGCTACTTACTTTTCCATCTGCTACTTCTTCCCCAAATGTGAATCTTACAACAGGAAGCTTTCACCTTACTTGGGAAAGGGCTGTCAAGTTCTTCTGGGATCAGGTTTGACTTCTTATTCTTTTAATTTTTCTCTCTTTTTTATTTTTTAGTTTACATCATTCATTTCCACAAGATTTTGAGTTACAAATTTTCTCCCCAATTTTCCCTACTCATTGCTCCAAAATAGCATTCTCAATGAATATCCCCTCCCCCAATCTGTTCTCTTCCATATCTTCCCCCATGCCCCCTTCGACTTTCCAGTAGGGCATGGTGGATCTCTATGCCCCAGTGCCTGCATATCTCATTTCCCAGTTACATGTAACTTATTAATAATAATATGTATATATATTTTTAAACATTTGATTTTAAAACTTTGAATTCCAGATTCTTTCCCTTCCTCCCTTGTCACACACCTTCACTGGAAAGATATGCAGTTCATATAGGTTGTACGTGAGTAGCTATGCAAAACATTTCCATAGTAGATATATTGTGGAAGACTGACTATATTTCCCTCTATCCTATCCCACTCCCAACTTGTTCTATTCCCTACTTTGATCCTGTCCCTTTTCAAAAGTGGGTGCTTCCAACTTCTCTCCCCCCACCCTGCCCTCCCTTCCATTATACCCCCTCTGTTCCCCTTACCCTCTACTCTCCTGTAGGGTGAGATACCCTATTTAGTGTGTATGTCATTCCCTCCCTAACCCAAATTCAATGAGAATAAGATTGACTCATTCCCTTTTGGCTTCCTGTTCCTCCCCTCCATAGTAACCATTTTCCCTTGCCTCTTCTATATGAGATAATTTACTCCATTCTGTCTCTCCCCATCTCCTCTCATTATATTCCTTTATCACCTCTTAATTTCACCTTGTAAGTATCATCCCTTCCTATTCAATTGGTCCTATGCCCTCTGTCTATGCATACCTATACACATATATACACACACTCATATATGTATTCATATGCCCATATGCCCTCCTATATAGACATATATATGTCTGTATACATATACACATATATACATATATATATATAAATATACATACATACACATATACATTTCTGTTCCCCTCAGCTATTCTCATACTGAAAAAAGTTTCATCAGTTACAATTGCCTTTTTTCCATGTAGGAATATAAGTAGTTCAGCTTTGATAAGTTCCTTATGATTTCTTTTCCCTGTTTACCTTCTCATGATTCTCTAGCTTCTTGTATCTAAATGTCAAATTTTCTATTCAACTCTGGTTTTTTCATCAAGAATGCTTGAAAGTCTTCTATTCCACTGAATGACCATATTTTCCCCTGGAACATGATCTTCAGTTTTGCTGGTTAGGTGATTCTTGGTTTTAATCCCAGCTTCTTTGACCTCCAGAATATCATATTCCAAGCCCTTTGATCCCTCGATATGGAAGCTGCCAGGTCCTGAGTTATCCTGATTGTTTTTCCACAATATTGAAATTGTTTCTTCCTGGCTGTTTGCAATATTTTCTCCTTGATTTGGGAACTCCAGAACCTGCCTATAATATTCCTAGGAGTTTTCTTTTTCAGATCTTTTCCAGGAGGTCATCAGTGGAATCTTTAAACCTCTATTTTGCCCTGTGGTTCTAAAATATCAGGGCAATTTTTCTTGAAAATTTCTTGGGGCAGCTAGGTGGCGCAGTGAATAGAGAACCAGACCTGGAGTCAGGAGGACCTGGGTTCAGATCCGGCCTCAGATACTTAACATAAAAACTAGCCATGTGACACTGGGCAAGTCACTTAATCCCAATCGCCCTCCCAAAAGCAAAAAAAAAAGTTTTTTAGAAAGTAAATAAATAAAAAAAAGAAAATTTCTTGAAGGATGATTTCTAGGTTCTTTTTTTGATCATGGCTTTCTAGCAGTCCAATAATTTTTAAATTATCTCTCCTGGATCTGTTTTCCAGGTCAGTGGTTTTCTCAATGAGATATTTCACATTGCCTTCTATTTTTTTGTTTGTTTGGATCTGCTTAATAATATCTTGATTTCTCATAAAGTCACTAGCTTCCATTTGCTCCAATCTAATTCTGAAGGAATGATTCTCTTCACTGAGCTTTTGAGATTCTTTTTCCATCTGGCAAATTCATCTTTTCAAGGCACTCTTTTCCTCATTGCCTTTTTGAGCCTCTTTTGCCATCTTGAGTTAGTCTATTTTTTAAGGTATTATTTTCTTCAGTCAGGCTGTTGACTCTCATTTCATAATTTTCTTGCATGGTTCTCATTTCTCTTCTCAGTTTTTCCTCCACTTCTCTTATTTGATTTTCAAAACCCTTCTTAAGCTCCTCTGTGGCCTGTAAGTAGCTTATTCTTTTGTTGGAAGCTTTTGGTGCAGGAGTTCTGACTTTGCTGTCTTCCTCCTGTTCCATGTTTTGATCCTTTTTGTCCCCAAAATATGAATGTAAAGTTGGGTTGTTCTGTGCGCTTTGCTTCCTTTGCCTGTTCATGTTGCCCCTCAATTGCTTGACTTTTGGGCTTTTTGCCACAGTGGAACTCTGCTACCAGAAACAGGAGCTTTATCCCAAATGCTGGGGTTTTTGCAGCTGCCAAAGGTATTAGTTGGATGCCCTCTCTGAAGCCTTCACATGCTCTGGCAAGCTGGTCACATACCCCGGGACCTCCACCCTAGACAGCAATCCAGATCCAATGGTTAAAGCAAGACTAATTAATTACCCCTCAGACTGGTCGCTTGGTCCCCCTACACTCTGCAGGCCAGAAGCTGAAGCTGCCATGTGGCGGCAGCTGCAGCAGCCGTGGAGCCTCAGCAGCTTCTTGCCCTAGAGGCAAAGGTTAGAATGCACTCAGAATTCCCAGGTCCCAAAGTCCACACTGCACTAAACTCTCACTTTGTCTTTGGTATCTATGGTTTGATAATTCTGGAAACCACCACAGCTGCTGGTGATCTGAAGTCCCTCCAGCCAGTGACTGGTCAGGCTGCCCTGGGGCTAAGCTCTGGCTGTAGAGGGGCTGGGGTTGGCTCCCAGAGCACTGTGCTGGCCGCTTGCTGCAGGCCTGCCAGGCTGTCCTCAGCAGGAGGTTAGCTTCTCTGTGTCATTTTGTGGGTTCTGTAGCTCCAAAATTTTGTATGGAGTCATTTTTTACATGAATTGGGGGAGGTGGGAGCCAGAGCTACAAGGAAGTCTTGTTTCTACCTATTGACTTCTTGCTGTCTAAGGTCTATAACAGTATTAAAAGTATGATCCTATTGTTTCTACTAGTGAGAATACTCATTAAATTTTGCCCAATGATTATTTCATCCTTGAACAAATACTTTAAAGAACTATGATTTTTTCACATGTCCTTCCATCAACACTGATTGAATCCACTCTTTTCCTTTGTTACTAAGGTTTGGTACATGGTATCTGTGACATGTTGGGAAGGAAAGACAAATCACTCTGAAGCCAATTTGGCAAAAAGCCCCTTTGAATTTATTCTTTTCTTTTCCTGGTACATTCCCTCTCCTTGCCTTGGAATGCTCCCTGGTGTGCCTCTGTCCAGATCCCATCCCCCATGTCTGCAGACATCTCTGTCTGCCTACCTATGATAACCTAGACTGGAAAAATGAATCACTAAAATTATTTTTTCTTGAATCTCTCAATCAGATTCAGTCTGATGAATTTTCTAAATCTATTTGGAAGACAGCTTTCTTTTTTGGGAAGTGAAGGGAGGAGGGAAGCTCTTCTACTTGGATTCACCTTGGATTATACTTGGTTAGTATAATCATTATTGAATTAACCTCAACATTCTATAAGACTTCATCACCCTTGGCACTCCATCTCATCTCTGCCTCTGTGATTAGAAGGTGGGGCCATGAGCTGTAATCCTCCATTTAAGGAGAGCTCTCAGCTCAGATATCTCCTCATTACTCATTAGATTTCATTGTTTTGTGCCTTCTCTGACTGACTTGTGTCCATGTCCTACAGAAGGTACCATCTTCCCCCACTCCTTCCCTTTTTCAGCATCCTTTTGCAAGTTATCTTCCCCCATTAGTTTGCAAGCTCCTTGACGGCAGCCTGTTTCTTTTTTCCTCCATATTTGTATCCCTGGTGCTTAGCACAGGCCCAGCACATAATAGGTGTGTAATAATGTCTGTGGATTGTTGACCATTCAACTAGAACCTCTGTGAAAAGAGTCCAAGGCTATGATTCTGATTCTTCTTATTCATCTTGTTTAGCACAGAGAAAACCATCCCAGAGGCAATCCTTGCTTCATCCCTTAGCTGCAGAACAAACACATATGCTTTGGAAACAAGAACTCCAATGGGTTAACTCAGCTGCTACAATGTTACAGGGTCATAGGATCACAGATCACAGGATCATAGATTTAGAGCTGAAAGTAACTTTGGAGGTCATGTAGAATAGCTCTCTCATTCTACAGATAAGGAAACACAGGTCTAGAGAGGCTAAGTGACTTTCTCAAGTTCGTATAAGAAGTAAGGACAGAACCAGGATTAAAATTCAAGTCCTCTGACTTGATACTTTGCGGCAGCATCATTTTGGTGCTGGACATTTGTATTTTTATATTTACACCTTGTTATTCCTTTACCAAACGCATCCTATCCCTATAAAGACCTTAGAAAACAAGTCATTAGCCATTTATTACACCATATGGCATGCATATAGGAGGAATGACGATGTAAATACTTGAAAGCAGATGCATCAGTTTTTGTAACTTTTGAGTTCTGTTTTGCTTGAAAAAGCTTGTAATTAGCACAGAGCAGAGAAACCAGTCAATACTGAGCAAATTCCAGTACTTAATAGGAACCTCTCCACTTACAATATGAAGTTTTTTCTTTTGCTTGCTTCCTTCCTTCCTCCTTCCCTCCCTTCCTCCCTTTCATCTTTCCTCCTTCTATACCTCTCCATCTTCTCTCTCCCTCCTTCCTTCTCTCTTTTTCTGTTTCAGCAATATCAGGAGTTCCTCATAGAAAATTCCTATGTAATATTCCATGTACTATTTTCTGAAGGGATTCTACATGGCATTAACATGGCCTCTATCATGGCTATACTATATGTTAGAACTTCCTTTCTTTTCAAGGGAGCAGGACAATGGAGTTACACAACAACCAGCCAATTAGAAGGATTTATGAGACCCAAAGCTGTTTGACATACCAGCGATCCTTTGTGAAGTGAACTCAAGGTGAACTTGGAGACGTCTGCCCAAGCCAGACCAACTCAGGGGAGGCTTTGAGTAGCAGCTGAAGACTTGGGACTTTCTAGACACCTTACTCCCTGGATTATCTTTTCTACAGAAAAAAATAACCACCTCCCCCAAAAGCCCATAACAACTATATTATCTTACCCCCTTTTCCACTCCACTTTGAGAAGCAGAGAACTCCCTCCCTGCTCCCTTGTAGGATCTTCTGCCCCCTACAAGTCTTTTTCTCTGACAATAAATGCTTTTAAATGGTAATAGGACTGTT
This sequence comes from Petaurus breviceps papuanus, assembly GCF_028583685.1. Classification (NCBI taxonomy): domain Eukaryota; kingdom Metazoa; phylum Chordata; class Mammalia; order Diprotodontia; family Petauridae; genus Petaurus; species Petaurus breviceps. The sequence goes on from NW_027187287.1 coordinate 6,105,134, forward strand.
CCATTTAAGGTTCCTTATGGGCCGGGGGGGGGGGGTCATTTGTTAACAGTATCAAGGAGTAAATTCACCCTGATTCCTCTTGCACTGTCAACATGAGGTAGATGCCATTGTCTTTCATTCCCATAAACATGAATATATGAAACTTCCTTTTTAATGAAGAAAATCTCTTCATATTTTTGTAACTGAGTTAAGAAATTGAGTTTCTCTTCTCTTCCCCAAAAGAATCCAAAGATTTTATAACAAGCTTCCCCCCTCTATGTAGCTTAAAAATGTCATTGTGTGACTCAAAAGGATATAGGTATCTTTAGCTTTTTCTCTTCCAACCCTTTTTCAAGGGAGACTTTAATTTCTACCAGGAGGGGAAGCTCCAGGAGGTTGTGCCTAGAAATTTGACCACTCTGCAATCCTTAGAGAGAGTGGTTATCAGGCTAGTATTTTATTTATCTGCTCCTATAAATATTTCTTAGTTATGGGAATGTGGTTTTCAAGTTCAAGCTAAACTTCTGAATGCTATATCTTAATAGGGAAAGGAAGACCCCATAGTTTATATCCAAGGCTTGGTTACCTTTCCACAAAATACTATTTCCACAATGAATACCCATAATAAATAGCAAAGAAACTCATTTATCCAAGTTGATAGCAAAATAGAATCAGAGAAAGTATAAATAAGAGAATATATGTCAGACAACACAGAATGAAGGAATTCTACCATTGGGAGCAAGAAAAATAATTATTTCTCTCTTATATTAACACGGAGGTGGCGGGAATCCAGATTTTTTCCCTTTTTATTTCCTCATTCAAAACCCATTTTTGTGAAGGACATTGCTGATAAATGACATTGCCCAAATCCTCTAGGTATATGCTTCTTTGAGGAAAATATCCCTTTGTAATGTTGTACCTGGTCCCATTCTGTGTCCCCTCTCCCAACCAGCTCTCCTTCATGGAAGTAAGCAAACTGCCAGGTTTAGCTCCACCTAGGGAAACTTGGTGGGCATAGGAGTTTCAAAATGTGTACTGACCAATCACTGATTTTAGCCTCTGCAAGTTCCTGCTTACATAACACCTAATTGTTGGCTATATGGGTTGCCTTTAAAAGCTGAGGCCTTGCAAGTGGCTCAGGCTGTTCAATTTGGGGTGGGGCCCCGATCAGCCATGGAACCAATAAAGGGTTCACTTCTAAATTGTTACTTGGGTCTTGCTTGTGTTTTGGTTACAACAGTAAAAAGCCAATTGATATTTGTGGATAAATGGAGCAGGGGCCCTCATAACAGCCCCCCTAACAATGGGGGTAACATAGACAGTGGACTCCTAAACCAATGCCAGTAGAGAAAAAAAATCCTCTCTTCCACCCCTCAAGGTACCCTAGAACCCTGAAAGGGAGATGTAGCCTTGCTTTGGGTAGGTAGAGCAGTTAAAATATACTCCTTACAGAAAATATTACAAGCAGCCAGGAAGAAATAATTTCAATATTGTAGAAACACAATCAAGATAACACAGGATCTGGCAGCTTTTACACTGAAGGATCGAAGGGCTTGGAATGTGATATTCCAGAGGTCAAAGGAGCTAGGATTAAAACCAAGAATCACCTACCCAGCAAAACTGAGTATCATGTTTCAGGGAAAAATGTGGTCATTCATTGGAATAGAGGACTTTCAAGCATTCTTGATAGAAAAACCATAGTTGAATAGAAAGCTTGACATTCAGATACAAGAAGCAAGAGAAGCTTGAGAAGATACACAGGGAAAAGAAATCATAAGGAACTTATCAAAGTTGAACTATTTACATTCTTATAGGGAAAAATGATAATTGTAACTTATGAAATTTTCTCAGTATGAAAATAGTTGAAGTGAATAGAATGTACATATATGTATATATACATATACATGTCTTTATAGGAGGGTATATGGGTGTATGAATAAATATGTGAGTGTGTGTATGTATGTGTACAGGTATACATAGACAGAGGGCACTGGACCAATTTAATAGGAAGGGATGATACTTAAAAGGTGAAATTAAGAGGTGAGAGAGGAATATAATGAGAGGAGATGGGGAGAGACAGAATGGAGTAAATTATCTCATATAGAAGAGGCAAGGGGAAACTGTTACAATGGAGGGGAAGAACAGGACCGAAAAAGGGAATGAGGCAACCTTATTCTCATTTAATTTGGCTTAGGGAGGGAATGACATACACACTAAATAGGATAGCTTACCCTACAGGAGAGTAGGGGGGAAGGGGAAGAGAGGGGAGATAATGGAAGGGAGGTCAGTCTAGGGGGGAGAGAAGTTGGAAGCACCCACTTTTGAAAAGGAATAGGATCAAAGCAGAGAATAGAAAAAGTGAGGGGTGGGAGAGGATGGAGGGAAATGTAGTCAGTCTTTCACAATATATCCACTATGGAAATGTTTTGCATAGCTACACATGTACAACCTATATTGAATTGCTTATATTCCCAGTGAGAGTAGGTGATGAGGGAGGAAGGGAAAGAATCTGGAATTCAAAGTTTTAATATATATATATTATCATCATTATTATTATTTTACATGTAACTAGGAAATGAGATATACAGGCACTGGGGCATAGAGATCCACTGTGCCCTACTGGAAAGTCGGAGGGGAGATGGGGAAAGATATGGGAGAGACCAGATTGGGGGAGGTGATATTTAGTGAGATTGCTGTCTTGGGGTGGTGGGTAGGAAAAATGGGGAGAAAATTTGTAACTCAAAATCTTGTGGAAATGAATGATGTAAACTAAAAAATAAAAAGGAGAAAAAAATTTTAAAAAGTAGAAAAAATAAAAAATATATACTCCTTACACTATTCTAAGAATCTGTGACTGTTTTTTCTTTGAGAGACATGGCATTCATGTTTTTCTCTTATAGCATATATATAATCTGGTCATTCAATATTTGTTTTCAAGGACATGGTTTTCATTGTTTTCAAATCTCAGGATCAATGGCCTCCAAAAATTCACCTATCATTATTGCCTCAGAAGAGTTATCATCTTCCTGGGTTCTCTCCTATTTCCTCCAAACATTTTGGAATGTTGTTGATGCAACTTCTCTCATCCTTCTGTTCAGGGTTCTCAGGAAGTGCCACTTTGTGTCTAAGTGTGATGAAACTCCAGGAGCACCAGCAAATGGAAGGTTTCTCACAATATTTCTGTTGCCACTGCCCAAAGAATGAAAGGGGTTCTACTTTTTAAATGATGTACTTGAAAACAAAGCCCTACCTTTCTAGGTAAAAAAGTTATCCCTGTAGGGCAGTGGAAACCACACTAAACTTCTGGAGCATTAACTATACATAGGTTGGACCTTTAATTTCTCAGGGGTCAAGGAAACCAAACCATTGATCAAAAGGGTCTCAAAGATGGCCCCATCACGTCCATTCTATGGTATGTAGCGTTTCCCTATTCCTTTCCCTCTGTCCACATAGGGTATAATACCTTCACCTATGGGTGCTTTGTCCAAAGAAATGGTTATTTTGATTCCTAAAACCTCAAAGGATATCTTGGGGTTTACAGGCTAGATTTCTTTCTTAAGGACCATATCTTAAACCCAATTCACTTTGGATCTCATTGATTGACCAACAATAGGTCCCAGACCAATCCCTACTTAGTGGTCTTTGTTTGGACCCTGATGGCTCAGAGTGAATGTAAACAGCAACTATTTCTGTTTTGTCCAGAAACTCTGGGGGTCTTCCCCGTTTTGCGGGGGGGGGGGGGCCTAAGTGAAAGAGACCATTCTTTGCCTCATTTCTTTAATCACTGAATGGGTGTTGCCTCAGTCAAACTGAGACCTGGGAAAGACCTTAGCTTCTTAAAAAGGCCAAGGTCTCCCACTACTTTGGGGGCATCTCCACTCATCCTGATCTATATCTTGTCACTGGACCTAGATGGAGAAAGTAAGTATAGCCCTGTCTCATTTGAATCCAATTCACCTTCAAATCGTGACATGACCTTCCTGATGTCCCAGTCTTCTTCAAGGGTAAAGAAAAACAACAAGGATAGGTAGAAAGTGGAGACAGAGGGCGGCTAGGTGGCACAGTGAATAGACACCGACCCTGGAGTCAGGAGGACCTGAGTTCAAATCTGGCCTCACACACTTTATACACTTACTAGCCGTGTCACTTTGGGGAAACCACTTAACCCCAGTTGCCCTCCAAAAAAAAAGCAAAAAAAAAAAAAGAAATAGAGCCATGTTCTTCCATCTAGGGGCCATGGGGGACCATGTAGATACCCCAGAGGTCAGGTGCCACAAGGGGACCCATTGTCTGATCAATTTGCCCCAGTCCCTAGACTCTCATCCCCTTGTGAGTAAAAGAATTTCCTAGCTTCAGGAAAGGATGTTGGATGACAGGTAGGGAGATAACCTTGTACTTTTCCTCTACTCCATTCCCAGGTGTCTAGGGTATTCTAGTGGGATTTAAAGATTGGAGGACTGTCCATTGCAATTATATTTTCAATTCCTTCAGCAGGCAGAATGATGTGGTAGAAAGAATTATGGATTTGGAGTCACAGAACCTCAGATGAAATCTTACCTCTGCTACTTACTCTTTGTGTGTTGCCTAGGCCTCTATTTCCTTACCTCTAAAATGAGGGGGGCAGGATGGAGGTCCCATTCATCTCTAAATCTCTTTGTTATTATTCTGACATTTCGGTTGTGCCTGACTCTTTGTGTCCCTATTTGGAGTGGTTTGCCATTTTCTTCTCTAGCTCATTTTAAAGACAAAGAACTGAGGCAAAGGTAAGTGCCTAAGGTCACACAGCTAGTAAATGTCCTAGGCCTTTGTAAGGGTTATGGGATTTAAAGATCTTCCATGCCCCATTGGACTTGCTGACGTAGCAGGAAGGGGCGGAGCAAGAGGAAGCGGAAGCCAAGCTAGAGTTCCTGCGGTGGCTAGCAGTGGCTGCAACGGCAGCAGCAGCAGCAGAGGCAGCAGCAGCAGCAGCACGAAGCCCTTTTTGAGTCAGCCAGAATTTCTGCTAAGCACTCCTGCTGAGGACTGCCAGGGGCCGGAGCTGCTGGGAGCACGCTTCCTGGACCCTGGGTGGTTGCTGTGAGTGGGGAGAGGAGGACCTTTGCCTGAGGTAGCCTGTTCTGTTTTAAAGGCTTGAGAATGTGGGTGCTTTCTACTTTATCTACCTGTGCCAATTTCATAACCACTCTGATGGCTTTCACTTTCTGGTTTTGGGACTCAGTCTTTTGGTATTTTAATAAATTTTCTAGCTTATTCCCCCATGTGGCAAGCATGATGTATTTTGTGATGGATAATTATATCAGCATATCTGTAATTTCCATAGGCATTGTGAATATGGCATTGCTGATACAGCCTTCAGGCCCCACACAATATCCACTGTGCCACTACTGGCCCATCTCTTGTGCTATGTTAATGAATGGGGGGGATGGATCATGTATGTAATTTTATATAATATTTTATTACATGTCTAAGATTTCTTTGTACTATAAAGATTGTTTTAAAAACCACTTTAAATTCTATTTAAATAAAATAACTAGGAAACTAGGAAAGCTTTTTATGAAAAGTTGGGGGAGACATAAATAAATATTTAAAAATAAACAGTAAAAAGGGGGACATTGTTACAAAAAGTTTGGGAACCATTGCTTACAAATTTGCTCAGTACTGAGCACTTTGGTAGACATTGCTACTTACAATATTAACTGACAGACACTTTCTATTATTTGCCCTTCCCCTGTGCCTTAGAGGCTGGTGTGGGGTCAACATTTCCCCAAGTCCTTTGCAAAGAAGCACTCATTCCCCAGCCACCTGCCCCTCAGGGAAGGGGTTGTTTGTTGGCACTGGGAGGAACTGAGAACTTCTGAAAAGGTCCCTCTCTGTGTGAGGATTAATGACTAGAAGCTGGGGATGATGGTGGTGGCTTGGAATGGGAGGAGGGACTGTTCCCCCAGGATCTTCAGGCTGAGGTAACTTTGAAAACAGTGGAATGGGGGGGGGCGGCTGAGAATTTATATCCTCCACCCATTCTGACTTCTCTGCTCTGTCAAGGGAGGTTATCTTTCATACAGGTAAGGGCCTATTTTTTTTTTGCTGATCTTTAGTCTGAGCTCCCCTCTTGGCCCTGGCCCATTGCCCACAAACTTCCCCTGCTGATAGGAATGAATTGGTTCTTCTTTCTGCTCTCTCAAAGCCTGTTCTTTTTTTTCTGCAGTTTGTTGCTGGAATTTGGAAGGAAAGATTCCCTTCTCCCCCACCCCATCCTTTACATTGATAAAATCCATTTTTCTTCTCTGCTTAAACACATCTATTGGATTTCCTTAATTTCACCTAACCCCTAGTTGAAGGTCCTTAAAAGGTTGTGTTTCTTCCTCTGCCCCTAGATGGGAACATGTTTTAACCATCTCAAAAATTAGAATAAAATAAAAAACCCCAGAATCTCTGCTGGGTTTACAGAGCAGGGGAGAAATTGGTACCCCACAGACCACTCAGGCAACCTCCTTACCTGCTGAGAAGTTCCTTTATCAGTTTAATCTCAGTACCTTTTGCTGCAGTTTCAGACCCATCCCCATTAAGGAAATGGAAAACCATTTGTCATCTCCCTTTGCAAGAGTCTGTCACAGAACTTTCCATGGACTAATTTAGATCTCTTTGGACATTGGGATGATTGGGGATCAAATGAAGCAGGAGAGAGGTATGAAACAAGAAAGATGCTGAGAATCACCAAATAGTCACTCTTAGGTTCAAAGTCCAACCCAGTTTCACCAGCCTGGGTGTCTGTGGGTAAGTGTCCCCCCTCAGTTTCTTCATTTTACTAGTGAATGTTCTTCCTTTATATCTTCTATGTCCACTCAGGCTTAATTTTTCCCTTTTCTCTTCCCTGTAGAGCTCTGATTGGATTTTCCCAGAAAGTGTTTTGACTTTTAGGGAAAGTTGAAGGGGTAGTCTGACTCCCAGTGTGGAACGGTTGGTTGCCTGATATTGTGTAGGAGCCGGCTGTTAAATCTGGATTGTTCTCCTTCCACTTCTTGCCTGCCTCATGAATATATATCCTATGTGTCAAATTTTTAGAAACTTGAATCTATTGGGGGTATAAACTGATTTCCCTCCAACAGACCATTCCTTCCTCCAGCTTCCAGGGCAGACAGTTAAAGCAGGCATAGGTAAATTCTTCAGCTTTTCTTCCTCTTTCTTCATCAAGATCCATTTTCTCTCACTTCAGAAAGTAAGTTCTTTCAGAAGAAACTTTCGGTTTCTACCCTCATTCCCTCCTGCTTCAGTATTTACTGATCTAATGCCTAGCTGCCCATGGCCAACCAGGCACGCTGGCAGAATAAATTGCATACATTACCTCTTGACATGGAGACATTTAAGGAGGTCCAAAAGTCCACCTACTACTAAATATCTCTTATCATTCACCTGCTTATTTCCAAGCTTATTTTTTTTAATATGCCCTAATAAGTGTCTTATCAGGGAGAGCCCTGAATTTCAACTGAGTCAATGTACCTGGGAATTTTTTCCCCTTGTAACAACTATGTATAATCTGGCAAAAACAAATTCCATGTTGTCCAAATCCAAAAAACATGGCTCAGTTTGTACTCTGAATGCATCCCCTTCCTGTATCAGATTTCATCATGAGCTTTCCAGAATAGTGGTTGATCAGAGTTTTTAAGTCATTCATAGTTTGTTTTTACAATATTGTTATTGCATAAGCTGTTTTCCTGGTTCTGTTCACTTCATTCTGCATTAGTTCATACAAGTCTTCACAAATTTCTCTGAATCTTTATTTCCTTCATCATATCTCCCAGCACAATAATATTCCATCACATCACATATCAAATAACTTGTTCAGCTGTTCCCCCTTGTTGGGCACCACTCTCAGTTTCCAATTCTTTGCCACCATGAAAAGAGCTATTCTAAGTATTTTTGTACCTATGGGTCGTTCTTTGATCTCATTGGGGTATAGACCTAGTATAGGGATATCACTGGGTCAAAAGTCATACACAGTTTAATGATTTTGGTGGGGGGATAGTTCCAAATTGCTTTCCAAAATAGCCAGCCACCATGAGTACATTAATAAGGTACCAATTGGTACATTAGCAAGCTTTAAAATATTCACTGGACAAAATAGTATTATCCAAGATAAGTATAACTGATTAATCAATCAACAGTAATTTAATTAAGTCCTATGCTAATTTATTTCTTTGCCTTCTCTTTCAATCCCATTGACATAATTCAGAACCTTATTGTTTTTCACCTAGACTACTGACTAGGTGATAAACTTCTAAATGGTCTCTCTGTCTATACTGAATTCTGCTGCTATAACAAGGTTGATTATCTTTAAGTATTGCTTTGGTTATCATGCATCTGTTCAAAGTCCTTTTATGACTCCCATTGCTTGCTAAATAAACTAAATGTTTAGCCTGGCATTCAAGGTCTTTCATGATATGATCTCAAACTACTTTTCTAAACATATTCTATACTCTTCCTCAGTGCAAATCCTAACACTAGCCCTTCTGAGATACTCACTTTCCCTCAAATTGTCCCATGTTTCATTGCCTCCAAGCCTCATTTTATGCTATTTTTATTTTATGCTATTCTCCCTGCCTTGAATGCCGCCCTCTCCAACAAGCAAAAACCTCTCCAGAATATAAGGTTAAATTTCAATGCTACCTCAGTCATGAAGTCTGCCTGGATTACTCTAATAAGAAGTAGTTCCTGCCTGTTAAATATTTCTACTACTGAATTTGAAGCATTTATATGTGACTTGTCACATACTGTTGTGTAATGTGTGTATGTGTGTTTATACCTTATCTGTCCCATTTGATTGTAAACCACTTGAGGGTAAGGAATGTGCCCTGAATCACTTTTTAGCCATACAGTGCTTAGCTCAATACTTTGTCTTCCTGTACGGACCTCTGTTTTGCTCCTGGCATTTCTCCTGGTGTTGTTAGAGAGCAAACCCTTTATGGACCATTCCTTGGCCTTTTCTGAAGTCATACTGGCTCTCAGGCAGATGACCATCTTCTAGTTTAAGTATCAGCCTATTATGGAGGACTCTGGCAAGAATCTTGCCAGCAATTACTAAAAGAGAAGATTCCCCTTCCCCCCATTGTCACAGGACAATTTATTTCCTTTACCTCTATAGAGATGGACAATGGAGGTATCCTCCAACTTTTGACTTAATACATATTCATGGCATAAGGTAGGAAAGGAAACAAACATAATAAATAAATAAAAAGTTAAATTTGTTATTGTCACATTTTAAATATTTTTACAGCAATTTCTTTTCTTTTTTGTGGAGGAAGTAGAGTGGGGGTGTGTCCAGTTCTATAACTTCATTGATGCAGGGAACTTCTGGTGAGGGGATTCTGTTTAGCAATTCAAATAAATAACTGTTGTTAACATTTAATACCAATTTAATAACCTCAATAAGGGCCAGAGCCTCAACTAATTAAACAGAAAAAGAGCCTGGACCTAACAGCTTCTTTGTTCTCTGAGTAAACTCAGAGCATACCTCTTCCTATGTCAACAAAGCAGGAGAGGCTTACTTTATGGCCATTAAGTTTGAGACCCTTAACCCCAGGCACTAACTTGAGTAATGGAACTTTTTCTTATCTTAATATTTTCCGGACTCATACTATGTTATGGCATACTAATGGTAAAGAAAACACAGATATATCCTGGGTCATAATTTCAATTGACACTTTGTCAACTATCTTATTTTATTGTATTTACCACCTATTCAATTAAGAAAATTCCTTTCTCGTGCAATGATTAAACATTTGTGGAGATCATAAATTTGAGTGACACAGTCACCCTGAATTGGGATGATTCTAAAATGTATTTAAGCTTTCTCATTCTTTTGTTCAGGCAGTCAGATTTAATCTAGCTCCATACATATATGTATGCAGCTAGCTTTAAGGAAATAAATAATATAAATAAATAAATTATATACATATATACTCACCTAGCTTGCTTGCCTCCTTTAACCAACTTTCAGGTTGACACTGTCTTGCAACTTGATCACTTTTATGTAGTTGCCTGGAATACTGAGAGAATAACTTGCCCAGAGTCACATAGTCAATTAGTGTTAGAGATAAGACTTGAATCCAGGACTTCCTCACCCTAAGACTAGCTGTCTATTGTGCTAAACTGCCTCGCTACAAGGTAAATAATAGTTCAATATCACAGAAGAACTGCACATGTGTAGCAGCAAGCACCCCAAGCGTCCCCAGGGTTTGCTGCCAGCACAGGTTCTTGGATCTGCTTTGATAAAGGAAAGCAACTCAAAATGGGTTAACAGGCTTACTTTAATCAGTCAGACATATATCATTTACCTTGTTCAGGGGAAAAAGGTCAGCACCCTGAACTTCAGAATACACAGAATTATCAAGACAGAAACAGATCAAGTAGACAGACTTCCAAATTGTCCAACAATTACATCCATACCAAATCAACATCTGGGTTTCAACATCTGGGTTTTTCAAAGCCGGGGGGCTCTGGACAACGGCTAGCCCAGAGTTTCATCAAATCACAGAACACTTCTCAAAGTGAGCCCCCAAAACAAAGCTACACATCAGGGCTTATATAGCCTTCTCCTGGCTCAGAGAATGTAACAACCTTATTGACCCACTGGCCAATCAAGAAGTATCTACTGAAAAACAAGCCTCCCACCCCAGGCTCCAGGTGCACTTTAGCCTAGGGGCAGGGAAGATCTTCAAATTTACATTCCCATTACAACGTGCTTAATTGCCAAATCAATGATAGAGGCAGAAGAATAACGGAATTTCAGAGTTAGAAGGTTCATCTAGCACTTATATCTGAACAAAAATCCCTATTATAACTGCTGACAAATGGTCATCCAGTAATAGGGATTACACCAGGGGTGGGGAAACTGTAGTCTCAAGGCCACATGTGGCCCTCTAGGTTCTCAAGTGAAGCCCTTTGACCGAATCCAAACTTCACAGAAGAAATCCCCTTAATAAAAAGATTTGTTCTTTAAAACTAGGGACTCAGTCAAAGGGTTGTACCCAAGTTCCTAGAAGGCCACGGGTTCCCCACCCCTACATTACACTTTGTCCTGAGACAGCCTATTTCACTTTTTTACATCTCTGATTGCTGGGGAATGTTCACATATATTGATCTGAAATCTGTTTGTCCTTGCTGTTCTGCTCTTCCATATGGCAGCCATGGAAGACAGCTTTTTTGAATGTTCTTTGTAAGTTTTTTCATTCTTTCATTTGACAAGCATTTGCATCTACAATGTTCCAGGCACTATGTTAGATCCTAGAAATAGAAAGACAAAAGCATAAAAATTTCTACACTGGTGGAGTTTATGTTATGTTGAGGGAAGATGTTGTGTACAAAGATAAGCAAATACTAAAGCTAAAGTAATTCATGGGGCGGGGAGATGATACAACAAGGATGGTCAGAAATCTCCTGTGGCACTTTAATTGACACTTGATGGAAGTTAGGGGTTCTATAAGGTGGAGATGAGGAAAGAATGCATTTCAGCAGGAGACAGAATGTTGGGAAGAGGGGAATAGTTAATAGATCATTTGGGCTGCACTATAGAGTACAGGAAGGAAAGGAAAGTGCAGTAAGGTGGGCTAGAACCAAATTGTGAAGTATTTTAAATAACAGAGAAATTTATCTTTTTTCCTGAAGGCAACCAGCTCTAGAAAGCTACAGAGGCTTTTTGGGGGATGGGGGGAGGATGGGGAAGGTGGTAGCATAGCCAAAGCTTTAGCAATATCAATCTGGCAGCTGTGTGGAGGATTGATTAAAGAGAGGAGACAATGGAGACTGAGAGGCCAATCAGGAGGCTATTGCAGTGGTCCAGGTGAGAAGTGATGAGGTATTAGGGTGGGGCTCATGTGAGTGAAAAGGAAGAAATTTGTGAGAGAAGTTGTAGAGGTGGAATTGACTAGATTTGGCAAAATGAGAATGAAGAGCTGAGGATGATTGGGAGGTTATAAACCTGGGTGACTAGAAGAATTGTGGTGCCCTCAGCAGAAACAGGGAAGTTAGTAAGAACCTTGGGTTAATTGTAGAAAGATGACCAGTTCTGCTCTAGACATGTTGTGCCCAAGATGCCTATGAGGCATTTCAGCTGGAAATGTCCAAAAGGAGATTTTGGAGATGTGGGACTGGAGCTCAGGAGAGAAACTGGGGCTAGATAAGGATAGTTATATCCATAACAGCAGATAAGCTTACTAAGAGAAAGAATTTGCAAGAGAGAAGAAAACTCAGGGCAGAGCTTTAGGGGGAGTAATCTGGATTATGATCCAACCAATGATTTTGAGAAGGAACATCCAGACAGGTAATAAGAGCCAGCAGGGAGCAGTGTCATGGAACCCAAGGATAAGGGGGTGGTCAACAGTGTTAAATGCTAAAGGCCTGGGGAGAGGTCACTGGATTTGGAAATTAAGAGATCAATGATAAAGTTGGAGAGAGCAGTTTCAGCTGAGCAATGAGGACAGAAGCTAGAGCCAAAGGGTCTGAGAAGTAAGTGAAGGCAAGGCATGTAGGCTATTTTTTCCATAGGAATTTGATTGCTAAGGGAAGGAGAAATATAAGACAATTTCTTGAAAGGATGGTAGAGACAAATACAAGTTCGTTTGGTAAGGAAGGAGGTTCAATATCCCTGATTTTTTTTTTTTTTGTGGTGCAGGGAGGGCAAGGCAATTGGGGTTAAGTGACTTGCCCAAGGTCACACAGATAGTAAGTGTTAAGTGTCTGAGGCTAGATTTGAACTCAGGTCCTCCTGACTCTAGGGCCGGTGCTCTACTCACTGGGCAACCTAGCAGCCCCTCCCTGATTTCTTTAAGTGATTCTCATAGCAAGCAGTCAGTCAGTCCGTCAGTCAGTCAAACAACAATTAAGCATTTGCTATGTGGCAGGAACTGTACTCGAGCTAAGAATACAAAGAAAGGCAGAGATAATTCTTGCATTCAAGAAGTTCACTTTCTATAACTGGAATTTCAATTACTTTGATGTTTCTACTTCTTGAGGTTTTCTCCAAGCCTCTTACTTTATTTTGTTGTTTTATTTAAAACCTTTTTAAAAATTTTCTACCATTCTGGTTTTTTCTTCAGTTTTTTTTTTGCCTAAATACATTTCTTCTGATTTTCATCTTATTTTATTTTATTTTATTTTGCTTCTTCCACTGATGACTTTAAGTCTTCTATGTTGCATTTATTTTTGTAATTTTGGTCCAGGTGAGGGGGAAGGGCTAATGTAGAATCTTCCTTTAATTCTCTAATGTGTTTGCTATATTTGGGCATTTCTTCCATTGCTTCTGTTGCAAATTCATCTCACAGTCCTGTATTAATATTGAACAATTTCTTTGTTGAGTTGGAGAATTTTTCGTTAAATTTCTTTCAAAAATTTATTTACATTTATAAACTTTTTCTGTCTTTCCCTTCCATTGCTCCTAACTGAGCAACAGAAAACAAACAAAAAAAAAAACCGTCATGACAAAAATGTATAATTCAGTTAACAAATTCCCAAGTTGACCATTTCTAAAAGTGCAGATCTCATTTTACATTTTAAGTTCATCACCTCTCTGGCACCTCTCTCAAGATAGGTGACTTGTTTCATCTTCAGTCCTCTATGGTTGTACTGATCAGAGGCCCAAAGTTTTTCAAAATTGTTTTTTCTTCGTAATGTTGTTTTCGTTGTACAAATTGTTCTCCTAGCTCTGTTGGTTCTCTTCTACATCAGCTCATAGAGGTTTTCCCAGTTTCCTCCAAAACTTCATCATCCTTATATTTTTTTAATTTATTTATTTATTTTTAGTTTTCAACATTCACTTCCATAAGACTTTAAGTTCCAAATTTTCTCCCCATCTCTCTCCTCCCCTTCTCAAAGATGGCATGCAATCTGATATAGATTCTACATATACATTCATATTAAACCTCTTTCCATGTTAGTCATGTTGTAAAGAAGAATTAGAACCACATGAAAGAAGAAACAAAAAAAAAAAAAGAGAAAGAGCAAATAGTATGCTTTGATCTTCATTCAGACTCCATAGTTCTTTTTCTAGATATGGATAGTATTTTCCATCATGAGTCTTTGGAATTGTCTTAGATATTTGCATTGCTGAGAAGAGCTAAGTCTATCAAAGTTAGTTATTGCACAATGTTGCTGTTACTGTGTACAGTATTCTCCTGGTTCTGCTCATTTCACTCAGCATCAATTCATGTAAGTCTTACCAGGTTTTTCTGAAGCCTGCCTACTCATTTCTTATGGAATACTAGTATTCAAATATATTGATATACCGCAACTTGTTCAGCTATTTCCCACTTGATAGGCATCCCATCAATTTCTAACTCTTGACCACCACAAAAAGAGCTGTTAAAATATTTTTGTGCTTGTGGGTCCTTTTCCCTTTTTTATGATCTCTTTGTGGTACAGTCCTAGAAATGGTATTGCTGAGTCAAAGGGTAGGTACTGTATTAGAGCCCTTTTGGCATAGTTCCGAACTGCTCTCTAGAATAGTTGACTCAGTTTACAACTCCACCAACAATGCATTAGTGTTCCATTTTTCTCCAACATTTATCATTTTCCTATTTTGTCATGTTAGTCAAGCTGATAGGTGTGGTGTGGTACCTCAGAGTTGTTTTAATATGCATTTCTCTAATCAATAGTGATTTAGAGCATTTTTTCATGTGACTATAGATAGCTCTAATTTCTTCATCTGAAAACTGCCTTTCTTATCCTTTGACCATTTATCAATTGGGGGGTGATTTGTATTCTTATAAATCTGATTCAGTTCTCTATATATTTGAGAAATGAGGCCTTTATCAGAGACACTGGTTATAAAAATTGTTTCCCAGATTTCTACTCCCCTTCTTATCTTGGTTGCATTGGTTTTGTTTGTGCAAAACCTTTTCAATTCAGTGTAATCAAAATTATCCATTTTGCACTTCATAATGTTCTCTGTCTCTTGTTTGGTCATAAATTCTTCCATTCTCCGTAAATCTGAAAGGAAACTATCCCTTGCTCTCCTAGTTTGCATATAGTATCAGCCTTTATATATAAATTGTATACTCATTTTGACTTTATCTTGGAATACAGTGTAAGATGTTGATCTATGCCTAATTTATGCCATATTATTTTCCAGTTTTCCCAGAAGCTTTTGTTAAATAGTGAGCTCTTATCCCAGAAGCTGGAGTCTTTGGGTTTATCAAACAGTAGACTTCTATAGTCATTGACTACTATGTCTTGTGTTCCTAATCTATTCCACTGATCCCCACTCCATTTCTTAGCCAGTCAATTGGTTTTGATGATTGCTGCTTCATAACACAATTTAAGATCTGATACAGTTGAATCTTCATGATTTTTGTGGCATTTTCATTTCATTCCATTTCCATAACATAATTGATCTAGCAATTTGCCAAATAGGTGGGCACGTCTATTGCTTCCAATTCTTGGCCATAACAAAAAGAGTGGCCATCCATATTTTTGTACAAATGGGTTCTTTTCTTCTTCCTTTAGTCTCTTTGGGATAGGTGCCTACCATTTTCCATCATCCATTCCCTCCTATATCATACCCCTTCTCCATTTCCCCTTCTGTGGGTTGTTTAGACACTTTTTTTCTTTAATGTCTTGAGAGGCAGATAACTTTTAATTTAAGATGAAATCCTTTCCCCATTGGGTAATAGAAATTACCATAGCTGGGGATACAAAGGAACTATATTCTCTTACCATTTCCTGGAGGTGGAACAAAGGAAGAAGTGTTATGTGAAGTTTCATGGGGTAAAGCAAATGTTTAAGGTCAGCTATCTGTTACTGGGGCTGTTGTTGGGTGAGATTGGGGAGCTGGTTCCTGACTTGACCCTATTGCCAGAAATCCAATGAGTTACACTTTTTGATATCATTTTGTCAAAGCCAGAAAATCTACCTTCTGTGGCACATAGGTGTTTGTTCTGTGTATGTCACATTTATTTCAATAAAGGCTGAAACCTTCCAATGAAACAGTAATTCAAGAGCACACATATTTCCAAATATAAGTAGGTATCCTTCTTGAATTTGGACTATTGCATATAAATGTTACATTTTAGCTTTGGTCACAAGATTGTTTTGATAATGAGGAGGAGGGAAGGAAAGACTGAAAATTTGGGATACCATCTGAGAAGATGGGGGTGCCATTTTGGTGGTGTTGATGACATTTTCTGGAAGCAGGGTCAGAGCACTAGATGTCAGGAGGATACTGAAAAGGGGAACAAGTTGCCAAAAAGAATAGTTGCAATACACCAAATACAGTTTCATAGATTCACTGGAAGCCTTTATGGGATTATATCCCAGATAGATTAATTTCATCAAGAGATGGATAAATTGATGAGAGGGGTGAATGGACCTTAGAGCAGTGGGCAGGGGAACTTTAGTTTGGTCCCTTAATATTCTGAAAGATCTATGATTCCATTGGGTACAAGTACATCCCTCCATCACTACAGTTCATAGACCCTCCACATCTCACCCTTTGCTGAGGTTATTCATCACTCAATTTCAAATAATTAGCATCTCTCTTCCTCATAGCACCTCCCAGCTTATTAGTTTAATATTTCTCAGATGAGGGAGGAGGGAAATTTTGGCTCTAGAGAACATTTTACTTCTTTTTTTTCTGATCCCCAAACCTTGTCTTGCTAAGTACATAGAGTTGGTCCCTTAGCCAAAAAGACCTAGGTTCAAGTTCTATCTCTGACACACATAGGTTAAGGACTGGACCTGTGATTTTACTGACATGGGAGCTCCTAAATGAGGAAACTCTCTGTACCTATACAGGTCATCACCTTCTCTGCCAATTACAGTGTTAAAGAGCTTCCTAGAGCAATGAGAGATAAGTGATTTGATGAAGGTCATGGCATCAGTATGTGAGTATGTATCAGAGACAGATTGAAGGTTAGTTTTCTTGAGTGAGACTGTGTCTGGGAAAATAACTTAACTTCTCAGGTGCCCAGGTGTTGGTACATTGGCAGAAGGAGTTCTCATTCTGAGAGTTCCCTACACAAATAAAATCATACATCAGCAATGTATCCAAAAAAAGTCTAACAACCCAGAAAAAAACAACCCCAAAGGGTTTAGTTAATGTTGCCTTTTCTATTAAAAATATGATTTTTTAATTTATTTTTCATAGTAGGTACCTATGCTTTACAATTCTCAGCTGGTGCACTGAGCCCATTCTCTCTCCCTAAGGAGTTTGGCATGTGGTTCAGCAAAGTTCAGTCCTGGGCCCTAACGAGAGGGATCACAAGCACAGGCTTCCTTTTTTTACTCACTTTGGTTTGTTAAGCCCAACCCTAGCACCTAGGGGACAAATTACTTTAAGCTTAGTTTTTTGGCTCCTGTCTAGGTAACCCCAAAGGAATAAAAAATATATATTCGACGTACATTATGAATCAGGAATAGGACATGTATTTTATTCCTACAAAAAATAATAAAGAAATGTTAAACATGAAATTGACACAGTGACTTAAAACAGAATTCAGCACTATCTCCCACAAAGTCCATGCTTTTTGACTAGCCAGGCCAGAAGCTTTGGTCCCTTCCTCTTGTCCAGGATCATTGTCTCTGATGAAGAAAATCTCCTTGTCAAATTCACTCCATGGATCCAAGAATTCCAGACTTCTAACACTCACCTGGTAGTGTTATAAATCTGGACTGTCTAAATCTGGACCTTGTCACCTCAAGGCTGATGTTTGATCACATATTCAGGAAAGGAAACATAAAGCAGAAAAGATAGCTGGGGGCCCAAGCTCAAATTCTGACTCCTGTGACCTCCCTAAATATTAAACAATTTATCCCCCCAGGATGCCAACGTTGGGGTTTAATGATCCAAAGGCGTGTGAGAACGAGGAACCTAGCTCCCCTCTCTTTAGAGGCAAGTCTCCCCAGCACTGAGCCAGTCCCTACCATATGCCAGGGGGCAGGCAGTATAGGGAGCAGCATCATATCCTAGCCTCTATGGGCACAGCAGTACATTCTCAAAATTAGAATAGAATTATGGACTTGGGAGGCATATTTGAGATCACCCAGTCCAACCCTCTCATTTTTATAAATGAGGAAACTGAGACCCAGGTTAAGTGACAGTTATGACAACTTAGTCTACTAAGTTATTCTACCCAAAGCAACATCTTTGACTTATTCTTTTCCATAATGATTCAAACATGTTCACAATTCATTACTGCTCCTGTTGGCTTCTCTTGCTATTTTGGAGTATCTTCAACATCAAGATAGAAGGGAGGAAGGAAGACACAAGAAATGAAGGAAAGAAGGGAAGGAAGGAGGGAACAAGTGATGAAAGGAGCCAGGAAAGAAGGAAGGAAGAGAAGGAGAACACCTCGGATATATCCTGCCAGAAAGCATGAAGTATTTTCTGAGAAATACCACTTAAACTTTAGGGTGTTTCCTTTTCTGTAGGTCCTCCTAAGGGAAATGACTCCCTAATTCATTTTCCTTCCATTATTTAAAAAAAAAACTGGTTAAAGAAAACTTGTAAAAATCCTGAGGTGAATATCATAAATAACTTGTAACACAAATAACAAAACCTCTGTGAGTGGATTAGATAATCTTTAAAGACAGTCTTTAAAGCTCTAAAACTCTGGGATTTTCTCCTTGACTTTCTCCTTAGTTAAAAAAACAAACAAACCTGCCTTATGATAAACAAGTTTCCTGACCTTGCCATTCCTTTAGCCTTTTTTCCCTTTCTTCCTGGCCTCCCTCCCTCCCTTTCTCCTTTTCTTCCTTCCTTCCTTCCTTCCTTCCTTCCTTCCTTCCTTCCTTCCTTCCTTCCTTCCTTCCTTCCTTCCTTCCTTCCTTCCTTCCTTCCTTCCTATCAACAGGTCTTCAGCTCTTATTGATAAATCACAAATAGTTGGCAGCATAGAAGTATTAGACATATTAGCATAGAAGTATTAGACAGTTAACTGAGATTGGGCTTAAAACTAGGGCAACCTTCCATGTTTGTCCCATGAATGATCAAAGAAACTGGTTTTTCATAGTAATATAGTAATTTTCCCCCTTTTTTAGGAAGGGAGACATAAACACAGTACTTTAATGAGTGCCTGGGATATATTAGTTGCTTAATAAATGTTTGCTGTTTGAGAAATTGAGTTCTAAAATGCTTTATTCCCTAGAACATATGGCATATGGTATATTATTATGCCCATATTACAAGTGAGGAAACTCAGAGCTGAAGTTACACAGCTCATAAATTTTTTAGGTGAGATTTCAACATGGATCTTCCTTCTCCAAGTTTAGTGTTCTTTCTAACTATACCTCAATGACTCCAGACCTTATGAATTGGGTTATCAAGGTTGCAAGCGAGTGATCCCAAATGCAACAAGCCAATAAACTAGGAGAGAGCAAGCCAAAACCAAACAGAATCATATTCTCTTTATGCTAAAGCAGTTTTGCTGTCCCATAGCAAAAGACTGTTTTTTCCTGCCCTGGCAATGTATTACTAGAATTGTTTTTTTAAAGGGGCAATGATTTTTCTCCTTGTTTCTTTTTAACCTTCATGGACATAATTGAACAGGCTTTAAAACTTCTCTCACACAGTTGTTGCAAGGAAAGTGCTTTGTAAACCCAAAATGCGACATAAATATGAGTTAATAATAATAACAAAGCAGCTCAGCAGTACAGTGTATGGAGGGCTGAACCTGGAATCAGGAAGACCTGTGTTCAAATCCAGCTTCAGACCTTTATTAGATGTGTGACCCTGAGAAAAATGAAGATTATAATAGCACCTATCTTCCAGGGTTGTTATAAGGAGATGATGAAATAATATTTGTAAAGTGCTTTGCAAACCATCAATTACTATATAAATGCAAGCTATTAGTATTATTACTTATTACTTATAGAATGTTTTCCTCATGTAGTATGCAATTTCTCACCTCCCAAATCTCCTTCTCCCAGATCTTTCCCACCCTCTCATCCACTGTTTGCTCTAGAATCATGGAATGGAGTGGCAACCAGACCCTCATCAGCCACTTTGTCCTTCTGGGCCTCTTCACTCAAACTCCTCTCCACTTCTTCCTCTTCTCCCTCATCATGATCATGTTCCTGGTGGCACTGACTGGTAATGGCCTCATGATCCTTCTCATCAACACTGATTCACGGCTCCACAGTCCTATGTACTTCTTCCTCGGCTGGCTCTCATTAATGGACCTCATGCTCATCTCCACCATTGTACCTCGGATGGCTGTGGGCTTCCTATCAGGCAAGGGCTACATCACCTTTACAGGGTGTGGCCTACAGATTCTCTTCTTCCTCACACTGCTGGGGGATGAGTGTTTCCTGCTGGCTTTCATGGCCTATGACCGTTATGTGGCCATCAGCAATCCATTGAGGTACTCTTTGGTCATGAACAACCGTGTCTGCTGGCTCATGGTGGCCTTTTCTTGGCTCTTTGGTCTGGTAGATGGGTTAATCCAAGCTGTCTTTACTCTCCTCTTTCCCTACTGTGGCTCAAACAAGATTGATCACTTCTTCTGTGATTTGCCTGCTATCCTCAAGCTGGCTTGTGCTGATACCTCCCTCTATGAATCCATGATCTATGTCTGCTGTGTCCTCATGCTGCTGTTGCCTTTCTCTGTTATCTCTGCCTCCTACTTACAGATCCTAGTAGCAGTTCTCAGAATGCACTCAGCTGAGGGGAGGCAAAAGGCATTTGCCACTTGCTCCTCCCACATGACTGTGGTCACCCTTTTCTATGGGGCAGCCATGGTCACATACATGAGACCCCAGGCTTACCACTCTTCCAAACAAGATAAGGTAGTCTCTGCTTTCTACACTGTGATCACACCCATGCTCAACCCTATCATCTACAGCCTAAGGAACAAGGAAGTGACTGGGGCCCTTAAGAAGTTGCTAGGTAGGTATTCCTGGAATCAGAGGGAGGACTCACAAAACTAGTTGTCATTTTATAGTTGAAAAAAAATTCTCTTACATTTTATTCTATAGACCAGATTTTGTTTTGGTATAGGTCTATGAATTTATTAGAGGAAGGAACTCCCTGTGAGAAAATTCCCTCCACCATTGCAGAGCTACATCTTTCAATGGTATGCCCAAATTTTATTTTCCCTTCATCAGGATCACAGACTGGGTCATCTCCATATGGACCCATCTTTGAAGTCAGCTGTCCAACTGTAATTGTTTGATATATCCTTTATTTGGCCTAATTCCCTGACTTCTCTGTATTCCCTCCCTTCTGTTTCCTGACTTCCCTCATAGGCAACAAATATAGTGATGTGTTCTGTGGGGTCCTACTGCCCCAAAGCCTTTAGAGCTATCTTATAGATTGGTGCAGCTCCAATATGGCTCCCACTTCCTATTCTCCCCCAAATCCCTCTCTCTCCATGGGTTGGAACTGATTCATTTACCCCTCCTGCTGACTTTGAGTCATAGAATACTTACATCCTTTCTGTGGAAATCACTATGCTGTCTAATTCATGGGACTTATTGGGTAGGGAACATTGTATACCATGTGCTTCTTCCTGGATTATAGTGTGCAGTGAACCTATTGTTTGTCAAGAAAACTTTCCAATTTTTATTGGTGACATCCAACTTAGTGCTTGTTGGAATAGAGGACAGGGGGCTGTTTGAATTTGTATGTGTTTTCTATGTGACAAATATTCAGTAAAACTAATGTTTGTCAATTGCCATCTTTAATCCAGATTTCTCCAGCAAAACTTATTAATCTTTACATTCTTTCAATGTCTCCCCAAGTATGATTAGATTATACAACTAGACTAATGTATCCAAGCAGTTCATTTTTGCCATTCTCTTTTCCTGTGAGCCATGGAAAACCAATTCCTTGGGCGGCATTCGTGTAAATCCAGAGAATCTTTGTCTTCCTTGGAAGCAGAGAGTAGAGAAGGGAGAGGTGATAGAACTTGTTATCGATACCCAGCAGATAATCCAGGACATCTTGATCTCACAGTAGGATGTATTAATATTCTACTTTAATCCATGCACTCACAATTCACTCTATACACTGTGCCACTTAGCTATAGCTATGTGTGTGTGTGTATATAGGCATCTATATACACATATATGTATATATGTAAGCTATTATTATCATAATTAAATTCATGAACTAGACATTTTAAAAATTGATGTCTTTATTAGATATTATAAAAATTAATTTACAAACAAGATCAAAAACAAGTCAAAACTCTTCTCTTTTCACTTCCCCCCCACTTCCACCCGCATGCATATCTTGCTGGTTTTCAGGTACCATTCCAGATGGCAGATATCTACTGGAAGATCTGGGAAGAGAGGAGGAGATACCAACCACCATCTTTAGAGTCCCTCTTTGTCTCTCATGGATCTCATTCATCACATAGCCTCAGCTCTTTCTCCCTTTACTTCCTGTATTGACCTTTTTATCCCTTAAAATTAAGAAATCAACATATTCTTGCAAATTAACCCCCAAGGTCAGATACCAAGTCTGATAGAAAAATGGAAAAGAAGCAGAAGATTCAGTGTCAAGTCTTTTAGAAACTATCACCTGACTTCCATTAAAGTGGAAGGCTATTATTTTTGAAATTTTTATTTAATATTTTATTTTTCCCCAATTACATGTAAAAACAATTTTTAATATTCATTTAAAAAATTTTGGGTTCCAAATCATCCCCCTTCCTCCTCATCCCCCTCATTGAGAAAGCAAGAAATTTAATATAGGTTATATATGTATAGTCATGCAAGACATATTTCCATATTAGTCATGTCATAAAAAACACAGACAAAAAAAAAAAGAAGGTTTAAAAAAGTATGTTTCAATCTGTAGTCAGAATCCATCAATTCTTTCTCTGGGGATGAATAGCATTTTTCATGATAAGTCCTTCAGAGTTGTCCTCAATCATTGTATTGCTCAGAGTAGCTAATTCATTCACAGTTGATCATTTTATAAAATTGCTGTTACTGTATTCAATGCTCTCCTGGTTCTGCTCATTTCACTTTGTGTCAGTTTACATAAGTTTTTCTATATTTTTTCTGAGAGCATTCTGCTCATTATTCTTATAGCACAATAGTATCCTACATAATCATATACCACAATTTTTTCAAACATTTCCCAATTGATGGGCACCCCTCAATTTCCAATACTTTGCCACCAGAAAAGAGCTGCTATAAATATTTTTGTACCTTTTTGTTTTTGACCTCTTTTTATCTTTTCTGGGTTAAAGGGTATGCAGGGTTTTATAGACCTTTGGACATAGTTCCAAATTGCTCTCTAGAATGGTTGAATCAGCTCACAACTCCACCAACAGTGCATTAGTTTCTCAATTTTCCCACATCCCCTCCAACATTTGTTATTTTCCTTTTCTGTCCTATTCGTCAATCTAATAGGTGTGATGTAGTACCTCAGAATTGTTTTAATTGACATTTCTCCAATCAATAGTTTTTTTTTTCATATGGCTATAGATGGTTTTGATTACTTCATCTGAAAACTGTTGACATCTTTTGACCATTTATCAATTGGAAAAGTACTCTTATTTTTATAAATTTGACTCAGTTCTCTATGTATTTCAGAAATGAGGCCTTTCTCAGAGAAACTTGTTTCAAAAACTTTTTTACAGTTATATTTCCCTCCATTCTATTTTCTCCTTGTTTCTTCTAGTCTCTCTCCTTCACACTGTCCTTCCTCAAAAGTGTTTCCTTTCTGACTACCACCTCTCCCACGCTGCCTTACTTTCTATCAGCCATATCCCACCCCATCTTTTATCTGATTCCCCTCCTACTTTTCTGTAGCTTAAGATAGATATCTATGTACAACTGAATGTGTATGTTATGTATATATGGTCTTTTGAGCCAATTCTGATGAAGGTAAGGTTCAAATGTTCTCTACCACTCCTCCCATTTTCCCCTCCACTGTAAAAGCTCTTTCTTGCCCCTTTTATGTGAGATAGTTTCTCATTCTACCTCTCCCTTTTCTTTTCTCCCAGTGCATTCCTCTTTTTCATACCTTACTATTTTTAAAGATATCATTCCAACATATTCAACCCACACCTGTGCCCTGTCTATACATTCTCCTTCTTACTACCCTAACAATGAGAAAAGTCTTAAGAGTTACAAATATCATATTCCCATGTAGGACTATAAAAAGTTTAATCTTATTAAGGGCTTTAGGATTTCCCTTTCCTGTTTATCTTTTTATCTTTCTCTTGAGAATGATATTTGAAGGTCAAATTTTCCATTCATCTCTGGTCTTTTCATCAGAAATGCTTAAAAGTTCTCTATTTCATTGAATATTCATGTTTCCTTGAAGGATTACACTCATTTTTTCTGGCTATATGATTCTCAATTGTAATCGAATCTTCTTTGCTCTCCAGAATATCCTATTCCAAGCCCTCGAATCCTTTAATGTAGAAACTGCTAAATCTTGTGTTATTCTGACTGTGATTCCATGATACTTGAATTGTTTCTTTCTGACTGCTTTCAATATGCACACCTTGATTTTGGAGCTCTGGAATTTGGCTATAATATTCCTGGGAGTTTTCATTTTGGGATCTCTTTCATGAGGTGATAAGTGGTTTCTTTCAATTTCTATTTTACCCTCTGGTTCTAGAATATGAGAACTGTTTTCCTTGATAATTTCTTGAAAGATGATGCCTAGGTTTTCTTTTTTTTATCATAGTTTTCAGGTAGTCCAATAATTTATCCAAAATGGGGTCATGAAGAGTCAGAAATGATAGTACATCAACAAATCTCATGGTCATCCTCAACTTTTCATTCTCCCTAACCAATCCACATATTCAATCAGTCTCCAACTCCTTTTGATTTTAAATCCACAGCATATCTTGTATCTACCCTCCTCTCTCTCCTCACAGGGTCACTGCCCTGGTCAGGCCCCCATCACCTCTTCCCGGTACCATGGTGAGGACCTCTGATCTAGTCATCCTGCTTCAAGACTCTCCATTTCTTCAATCTGTCTTACAAACAGCAGCCAAATTATGGTCATTACCCAAGAAGTTTTAGAGGCAGACTATTACCTGTGGTATAAAGTGTGGGTTCCTCTCCTGGGCATTTTTCATTTATAATCTCATCCCAGCCAATCTCTCTGTGCTGATTTTACATCGTTACCCTTCTGTGCGCTGCATCTCTACTTGCTCTTCCCTGAATATGACATTACACATATTACCACTGGGGTTTTGCACAGCCCTCCCTTCAGAACTGAAAGGCCCCTTAACTTTACTGCTAGCTTTTAATCCCTACTTTTCTACAAGGCTCAGATCAAGTGCCACCTCATACTTTCTAATCCCTCCAGTTCTTAGTGGTGTCTCCTATTCCAAAATTACTTGGCATTTATTTTATAAATGTTGAGAAGTCATAGAAAGGGGCCAATTTGTGATGTGTTGTGGGGGAAAGTAGGCTAAAAGAACTTAAAATGCTTAGAGTTCCCACTCTGCATCCTTTTCTCTCAAAACACTCAGCATGGCAGATACAGTTATTGCAAGTAATCCCTCAGGTTTATGCACCAGGGACTGATTGTGAGGGTCCTTATGCCCACCCACCCCCAATATTGACTCAGACTGAAGCCCCCTCACCACAAAAGAGTAAGAAAGCACTGATTCTGCCAAGTCACATGAAGGAAAGAGAGAAAAACTGGAGGATTATGAGCAGAAGACAAAGACAGTTTAAGTTATAGTGCATAATAGTGGGGAAAGGAAAGGAGATTAGAAATCCAGGTGGCACAACTACTCTCTCCATGAAACTTTACTCTGGAATAGGACCTCTACTGGGCCCTCAAAGAGGTAAGTGGAGGAATCTGAGGACATCTAACAGTAATGGAAGGGAAACAAACCAAAGAGTGTCAAGGGAAACCAGAGACAAATGACTGGAAAATAAGAGAGTCAAAGGAGAAAGCCCAAGCAGTAACTCACAAGCAAATGAACCAACATAAATGCTCATAAAGAAAATCAAGAAAAAGCAAAAATTCAAAGTTAAGTAAAAATACTATGAATGAGTATTATGCTAAGAATGAAAATGAAGATGAAAATGACTAAGATTCCTTGGTCAAAAAAGAATTCTGCAGATAAAGGACTTTAATAAGCAGCTACAAAATGGTTCAAAAGAGAAATAAAATGACTAGAAGAAAATATTAGGAATAAAAATAAATCTGATAACAGAGCTCTAGACACAGACTGAAAAAAATCAACTAAATGCAAAACCTAAAAACCATGATGTACACACTCTACAAAGACATAGAAGCTTTGAAAGAGAAAAGAACAGATTTGGAAAAAAAAATCAGAAGGGGAAGAAAATTTGCCAGAAGAAAAGCAAAAGGTAGTAGCATCAAAAGAACAAGTAAAGTCTATAGAAACCAAAGCAATTGACTTTGAAGAAAGGATGTACAAAGATAGCTTAAAAATTATAGGTTTCCCAGAAGAACATTATATACATATAAATATGTATGTGTATTATTGTTGTTATTCAGTTCAACTCTTCATGACCCCTTTGGGATATTCTTGGCAAAGATAACTGGAGTGGTTTGTCATTTCCTTCTTCAGCTCACTTTACAGATGAGAAAACTGAGACAAATAGGATTAAGTGACTTGCTCAAGGCCACACAGCTAGTAAGTGTCTGAGGCCAGACTTGATTTCCTGACTCCAGGTCTGCAGCTCTTTCTGAGCCACCAAGCTGCCTTTACAGCTCAAAAATATATATTCACACAATACCTATATATTATATTTATACAACACATTATATTAAAAATATTAATGTCTATAATATAAATATATCTATATCTATAAACTTGAATACTATACTGAAGGATATAATGGTAAAAAAAAAAACTATCCAGGACTTTTTAATAAAGAAAACACTCATCAATCAAATTCACAGATTGCCACAAGAAAACAAATTGATGCTTGATACACCACAGCATGTAAAGGTTAAATTTCACAGTTTAAATAATAAATAATACATTTTACAAATATTCAAGAGAAAGAGTTTAAAATATGAAGGAATGCCAACCTGAATGACAAAGAATTACTAATTAAGCAGAAAAAAATAGAGACTGGTTTAAGATATTGCAAAAAACAAAAACAAAACCATAGGATATCAAATTACAAGTCCATTAAAATATTCTACAAAGCTGAGGATAACAATAAAAAAATGGAGTTAACATAAAAAAGGGTCCCTGAAAAAAATAAAAGAAAAAAGAAAACAATATTGCTGAGCAGAACACTTGACTTGCAAAACACCTTGCAAACTTGCAACAGAAACACAAAAAAGCCAAAAAGTTTACTTATCAAGAAAAATATTGATAAAATAGACTTCCTTGTTGATAGGCTATTATTTAAAAAGTAAACTGAACTTGGGGGTAACAGAAAGGAAAAGGTAGACTCTTCTATAAACCAAAAACAAGAAAAGGACTAAAGTTTAAAGTTAATTTAATAAGAAGGTGTTTAACCTGAGGGTCCATGGATTTTTATTATTTTGTTAACCATATTTCAATATAATTGGGGTTTGGTAATCCTATTTAAAATTTTTTATGCTTTTAAAAACATTATTCTGAGGAGTTTATAGGTTTCACTAGACTTCTGAAGAGCTCCATGGATTTGGACCTTGGGACTGGGCTATATAGTAAGTGAACTAAACTGTGAACCTAATTCCCCCAAAAATATTAGGTGATGTGAGAGGAGGAGTTATGACCCATGTGGTGAAGAATGTGTATCTTTTTTATTATAGATTTGAAGTAAATATTAATTTGTAGAAGTTAATTCAAATGTTGTGATTAATATGAACTGCAGTTCAGAGGACCCACCTGTACAATTAGGGGAACACTATAAGTAGGGCCTTGAGCCAAGGGCAGAGAGATATCCCTAGATATTCCTAATCTCCTCAAGGGTACCAGAGAAGCCTGAAGGGGAAGGGTGAAAGGTAGCTTACCTGATTTTAGGGAGTGAAGGGTGGTCACTGCTACAAATGAATGAATATTAGAGACAAAGTGGACCAGATTGCAACCTTGAGAGCTTCAAAATGTGAAAGATCACCTCTTAAAAGAGATCCCAAAATGAAAACTTCCAGGAATATTATATCCAAATTCCAGAGTTCTCAGGTCAAGGCAAAAATATTACAATCATCCAGAAAGAAACAATTCAAGTATCATGTAGCCACAATCAGAGCGACACAATATTTAGCAGCTTCTTCATTAAAGGACTGGAGGGCTTGCAATATGATATTCCAGAAGGCAAAGAAGTGAGGATTACAAACAAGAATCACCTACCCAGCAAAACAGAGTATAATCTATGAGGGGAAAAATGGATATTCAATGAGATAGAGGAATTTCAAGCATTCATTTTTTTTAATAAAAGAAGGCAAGAGAAATCAATTTAATAAGAAAAGTTTTAAATGGTTCCACTTGGGTTGTTTCATTCCTTCTTTTTGTTCAGTCTTTTTTTCCACTCATTTCCAACTCTTTTTTTTAATGAAATTTTATGTTTATTTTTAGTTTACATCATTCATTTCCACAATATTTTTATTTACAAATTTTCTCCACATCTTTTCCCTACCCACCACCCCAAAACAGAAATCCCACTGTATAACCACTCCCCCAATCTGCTCTCTCCTATATCCTCTCCCAGTCCCCGTCTGACTTTCCAGTAGGGGAAGACAGATCTCTGTACCCCAGTGCCTGTATGTCTTATTTCCCAGTTGCATATAAAAAAAATTATATATATATATATATATATATATATATATATATATATATATATAT
>NW_027187287.1:6133846-6160732 GCF_028583685.1 Petaurus breviceps papuanus
TATATATATATATATATATATATATATATATATATATATATATATATTTATATATATATATATATATATCACCCACCTTTACTGGGAAGATAGGCAATTTAATATAGGTTGTATATGTGTAGCTACACAAAACATTTCCATAGTGGATATATTGTGAAAGACTGACTATATTTCCCTCCATCCTATCCGAACCACCACTTGTTCTATTCTCTACTTTGACTCTGTCACTTTTCAAGAGTGTGTGCTTCTAACTTCCCTCCCCCCCAACCTGCCCTCACCTACATCTTCCCCCCTCTCATACCCTTCCCCCTACTCTCCTGTAGGGTGAGATACTCTATTTAATGTGTATATCATTCCCTCCCTAAGCCAAATTGAATGAGAGTAAGGTTGACCCATTCCCTTTTGCCTTCCTGTTCTTCCCCTCCATTGTGAGTTTTCCCTTGCGTCTTCTATATGAGATATTTTGCCCCATTCTGTCTCTCCCCATCTCCTCTCATTATATTCCTCTCTCACCTCTCAATTTCATCTTTTAAGTATCATCCCTTCCTTTTCAATTGGTCCTGTGCCCTCTGTCTATGTATACCTGCACACATATATACACACACTTACATATGTATTCATGTGACCATATACCCTCCTATATAGATATATATGTATGTGTGTGTATACATTTATATTCCCTTCAACTATCCTCATACTGAGAAAAGTTTCATGAGTTACAATTATCATTTTTCCATGTAGGAAAGTAAATAGTTCAACTTTGATAAGTATGTTATGATTTCTTTTCCCTGTTTAGCTTCTCATACTTCTTCCTTGTATCTGAATGTCAAATTTTCTATTCAACTCTGGTTTTTACATACCGTATGTAAAAAATTTTACAAGAATGCTTGAAAATCCTCTATTCCATTGAATAACCACATTTTCCCCTGAAACATGATACTCAGTTTTGCTAGATAGGTGATTCTTGGTTTTAATCCCAGCTCCTTTGACTTCCTGAATATCATATTCCAAGCCCTTCAATCCCTCAATGCAGAAGCTGCCAGATCCTGGGTTATCCTGATTGTGTTTCCACAATATTCAAATTGTTTCTTCCTGGCTGCTTGTAATATTCTCTCCGTCATCTGGGAACTCCAGCACCTGGCTATAATATTCCTAGGAGTTCTCTTTTTGGGATCTTTTTCAAGAGGTGATGGGTGGATTCTTTCAACATCTATTTTGCCTTCTGGTTCTAAAATATCAGGGCAGTTCTCCTTGAGAATTTCTTGGAGGATGATTTTTAGGTACTTTTTTTGATCATGGCTTTCAGGTAGTCCAATAATTTTTAAAGTAATTCTCCTGGATCTATTTTCCAAGTCAGTGTAATGGAAATGCAAATTTAAAGATCTTCCTTGCCCCTAGGCTAAAGTGCTCCTGGAGCCTGGGGTGGGAGGCTTGTTTTTCAGTAGATACTTCTTGATTGGCCAGTGGGTCCAGAAGGTTGTTACATTCTCTGAGCCAGGAGAAGGCTACATAAGCCCTGATGTGTAGCTTTGTTTTGGGGCTCACTTTGAGAAGTGTTCTGTGATTTCATATGGATTCTGGGAAGCCGTTGTCCTGAGCCCCCCCGGCTTTGAAAAAACCCAGATGTTGAAACCCAGATGTTAACTGGGCATGGATGTAATGGTTGGACAGTTTGAAATCTGTCTACTAGATCTGTTTCTGTCTTGATAATTCTGTCTGTGTACTTTGAAGTTCGGGGTGCTGACCTTTTCCCCTGAACAAAGTAAACGATATATGTCTGACTGATTAAAGTAAGCTTGTTAACCCATTTTGAGTTGCTTTCCTTTATCAAAGTAGATCCAAGAACCTGTGGTGGCAACAAACCCTGAGGACACTTGGGGTGCTTGCTGCTACAGTCAGTGATTTTTCCATTGAGATATTTCACATTGCCTTCTATTTTTTCACTTGTTTGGAAGTGTTTAGTACTGTCTTGATTTCTCATAAAGTCACTAGCTTCCATTTTCTCCAGTCTAATTCTGAAGGAATTTTTCTCTTCAGTGAGCTTTTGAGATTCTTTTTCCATCAGGCAAATTTGGCTTTTTAAGACATTCTTCTCCTCATTGGCTTTTTGAGCCTCTTTTGCCATTGTTAGTCTACTTTTTAAGGTGTTATTTTCTTCAGTCAGGTTGCTGACTCTTCTTTTTTGTTCTGGTATATAGTGAGCACTTTATTAACAACAGTATTTTTATATTTTTAAACATTTGATTTTAAAACTTTGAATTCCATATTCATTCCCTTCCTCCCTTGTCACCCACCCTTATTGGAAAGATAAGTAATTCAGTATAGGTTGTACATGTGTAGCTATGCAAAACATTACCATAATAGATATATTGTAAAAGACTGAATATATTTCCCTCCCTCCTATCCCACCTCCCACTTGTTCTATTCTCTACTTTGATCCCATTCCTTTTCTTTTTTTTTTTTTTTTTAAGCAATCGGGGTTAAGTAACTTGCTCAAGGTTACACAGCCAGTTATGTCTGGGTGTGGTGCTGAATGTCTGAGCCCAGGATTCGATCTCCAGGTCGTCCCAACACTGGAGCCAGTGCTCTTACTTGCTGTGCTACCTGGCCGCCCCGATCCCATTCCTTTTCAAAAGTGGGTGCTTCCAACTTCCCTCCCCGCCCCAGCTTGCCATCCCTTCCATCATCCCCCCTCGCATCCCCTTCCCCCATACTCTCCTGTAGGGTGAGATACCCTATTTAGTGTGTATGTCATTCCCTCCCTGAGCCAAATTCAATGAGAATAAGATTTTGCCTTTTTGCCTTCTTGTTCTTCCCCTCCATCGTAACCATTTTCCCTTGCCTCTTCTATATGAAATAGTTTACCCCGTTCTGTTTTCCCCATCTCCTCTCATTAAATTCCTCTCTTAACCTCTTAATTTCATTTTTTAAGTATCATCCCTTCCTATTAAATTGGTCCTGTGCCCTCTCTTTATCTATACCTGTAAACATATATACACACATTCACATATGTATTCATATGCCCATATACCCTCCTATATAGACAGATATATATGCCCATATACCCTCCTATATAGACATATATATGTATATATTTCTATTCCCTTCAACTATTTTCATACTGAGAAAAGTTTCATCAGTTACAATTGTCATTTTTCCATGTAGGAATGGAAATAGTTCAACTTTGGTAAGTTCCTTATGATTTCTTTTCTCCGTTTACCTTCTCATGCTTCTTTTGCTTCTTGTATCTGAATGTCAAATTTTCTATTCAACTCTGGTTTTTTCATCAAGAATACTTGAAAGTCCTCTATTCTGGCCAGCTGGAGGGACTCCAGATCACCAGAATCTGTGGCAGTTTCCAGATTTATCAACACATAGATGTGAAGGACAAAGTGAGAGGTCAGGGCAGTATGGACTTTGGGACCCAGTAGTTGGGAGTGCCTCGGCTTTTGCCCTTGGGATGAGAAGCCACTGAGGGCTGTGGCTGACACATGGCGGCTTCAGCTCCTCCTCTGCACAGTGTAGGGGGACCAAGTGACCAGTCTGAGGGGTAATTACTCTCGCTTTAACCTGCTTGGGTATGGATTGAAGTCTAGGGTGGAGGTCCTGGGGTGTGTGACCAGCTTGCCAGAGCATGTGGAGGCCTCAGAGAGGGCACCCATCTAATACCTCCAGCAGCTGAGAAAACCCCAGCATTTGGGACAAAAGCTCTCCTGTCTGGTGGCAGAGTACTACTGTGGCAAAAAGCCCAGGGGTCAAGTGACTGAGGGGTGACATAACCAGGAAAAAGGAAACAAAGCAAACAGAAGAACCCAACATTAGACTCCTATTTTGGGAACCAAACGGAGCAAAGCATAGAACAGGAAGAAGAAAGTGAAGTCAAAACTCCTGCACCAAAAGCTTCAAAGGAAAATATGAGCTGGTTACAGGCCATAGAGGACCTTAAGAAGCAGATAACAGAAGTGGAGGAAAAATTGGGAAAGAAATGAGAACAATACAAGAAAATTACAAAATGAGAGTCAACAGCCTGACTGAGGAAAATAGCACCTTAAAAAACAGACTAACTCAAATGGCAAAAGAGGCTCAAAAAACCAATGAGGAGAAGAATGCCTTAAAAAGCTGAATTTGCCAGATGGAAAAAGAATCTCAAAAGCTCAATGAGGAGAATCATTGCTTCAGAATTAGATGGTAGCAAATGGAAGCTAATGACTTTATGAGAAATCAAAATGCTGTTAAACAGATCCAAACAAATGAAAGAATAGAAGGCAATGTGAAATATCTCATGGGAAAAACCACTGACCTGGAAAATATATGCAGGAGAGATCATTTAAAAATTATTGGACTATCTGAAAGCCATGATCAAAGTAAGAACCCAGAAATCATCCTCCAGGAAGTTCTCAAAGAAAACTGCCCTGATGTTTTAGTACCAGAGGGCAAAATAGAAGTTGAAAGAATTCACCGATCACCTCCTGAAAAAAGATCCCAAAAAGAAAACTCCTAAGAATATTATAGCCAGGTTCCAGAATTCGAAGATTAAGGAGAGAATATTACAAGCAGCCAGGAAGAAACAATTTGAATATTGTGGAAACACAATCAGGATAACCCAGGATCTGGCAGTTTCTACACTGAGGGATTGAAGGGCTTGGAATATGATATTCCAGAGGTCAAAGGAGCTGGGATTAAAACCAAGAATCACCTACCCAGAAAAACTGAATATCATGTTTCAGGGAAAATATAATCATTCAATAGAATAGAGGACTTTCAAGCATTCTTGATATAAAAACCAGAGTTGAATAGAAAATTTGACATTCAGATACAAGAAGCAAGAGAAGCACAAGAAGGTAAACAGGGAAAAAAAATCATAAGGAACTTATCAAAGTTGAACTATTAACATTCCTACATGGAAAAACAATAATTGTAACTGATGAAACTTTTCTCAGTATGAAAATAGTTGAAGGGACTAGAAAAAAAAATATATATAGGAAGGTATAGGGGCATCTGAATATATATGTGAATGTGTGCATATATGTTTACAGGAATACATAGATAGAGGGCACAGGACCAATTTAACTGAAGAAATAATACTTAAAAGGTGAAATTAGGAGGTGAGAGCGGAATATAATGAGAGGAGATGGGGATAGACAGAATGGGGTATACTATCTCATATAGAAGAGTCAAGGGAAAATGGTTACAATGGAGGGGAAGAATAGGAAGGCAAAAGGGAATGGGTCAACCTTATTCCCATTGAATTTGGCTTGGGGAGGGAATGAAATACACACTAAATAGGGTATCGCACCCTATAGGAGAGTAGGGGGAAGAGATGCGAGGGGGAATGATGGAAGGGACGGCAGGCTGGGGGGGAAGGGAAGTTGGAAGCACCCACTTTTGAAAAGAAACGGGATCAAATAAGGAATAGAACAAGTGGGAGGTGGGATAGGAGGGAGGGAAATATAGTCAGTCTTTTACAATATATCTACTACATTAATGTTTTGCATTAGCTACACATGTACAACTTATACTGAGCTGCTTATCTTCCCAGTAAGAGTGGGTGACAAGGGAGGAAGGGAATGAATCTGGAATTCAGTTTTAAAATCAAATGTTTATATGTATATATGTGTGTGTGCATATATATATATATATATATATATATGTAATTATTAATACAATTTTACATGTAATTAGGAAATAAGATATACAGGCACTGGGGCATAGAGATCCACCATGCCCTACTGGAAAAGTGGAAAGGGGTATGGGAGAAAATATGGGAGAGAGCAGATTGGAGGAGGGGATATCCTGTAGGATTGCTGTAGCAGCAAGCACCCCAAGCATGTCCTCAGGGTTTGTTGCCACCACAGGTTCTTGGATCTGCTTTGTTAAAGGAAAGCAACTCAAAATGGGTTAACAAGCTTACTTTAATCAGTCAGACATATATCGTTTACCTTGTTCAGGGGAAAAAGGTCAGCACCCCGAACTTCAAAGCATACAGGCAGAATTATCAAGACAGAAACAGATCAAGTAGACAGATTTCCAAACTGTCCAACCATTACATCCATACCAAATCAGCATCTGGGTTTTTCAAAGCCGGGGGGGCCCTGGACAATGGCTTCCCAGAATACAGATCAAATCACAGAACACTTCTCAAAGTGAGCCCCCAAAACAAAGCTACACATCAGGGCTTATATAGCCTTCTCCTGGCTCAGAGAATGTAACAACCTTATTGACTCACTGGCCAATCAAGAAGTATCTACTGAAAAACAAGTCTCCCACCCCAGGCTTCAGGTGCACTTTAGCCTAGGGGCAGGGAAGATCTTCCAAATCTGCATTCCCATTACAACTGCTACTTTGGGGTGGTGGGTAGGGGAAAAACAAGGAGAAAATTTGTAACTCAAAATCTTGCAGAAATGAATGATGTAAATCAGAAGTTAATAAAGCATTTGAAAAATGGGAAAAAAAAGAAAAATTGATTTTCAAATACAAGATTCAAGAAAAACATAGAGGAAAGAGAAATCATAAAGGGCTTATTAAAGTTAAACTGTTTATATTCCTACATGGGAAGATAATACTTTTGACTTAAAAGACCTTTCTCATTATTAGCTTAGTTAGAAGGAGCATATATAGACAGAGAGCACAGGTGTGATTTGAAAATGAAGGGATGATATCTAAAAAATAAAATTAATGGGTGAGAGAGGAATGTACTGTAATGGAAGATAGAGAAAGGTACAGGTAGAATGGGGTAAATTATCTCGCATAAAAGAGGCAAGAAAAATCTTTTACGATGGAAGAAAGAAGGGGTAAGGAAACCTTACTCTCATCAGAACTGGCTCAAAGAGGGAATAATATACACAATCATTTGGGTATAGAAATCTCTTACCCTACAGGAAAGTAGCGGGGGGAAGGGGATAAGAGAAAGCAGGGATGGTGATAGAAGGAAGGGCACATTGGGGTAGGTGGTAGTCAGAAGGAAGACACTTTTGAGGAGGGACAGGGTGAAAAACCTGAAAAAAAAAGAGAGAGAATAGAATAAATGGAGGGGGAAATAGGATGGAGGGAAATACAGTTTGCAGTAGTGACTGTGAAAAAGATTTTGAGGCAGGTTTCTCTGATAAAGGCCTCCTTTCTCAAATATATAGAGAACTGACTCAAATTTATAAAAATAAAAACTTTTCCCCAATTGATAAGCGATCAAAAGATATGAACAGTTTTCAGATGTGGTAAGCAAAGTTATCTATAGCCATATGAAAAAATACTCCAACTTACTATTGATTAGAGAAATGCAAATTAAAACAATTCTGAGGTACTACCTCATACCTATTAGATTGGCTAATGGGACAGAAAAGATAAATGAAAAATGTTGGAGGGGATGTAGGAAAAGTGAGACATTAATGCACCATTGGTGGAGCTGTGTACTGATCAAACATTCTGTGGAACAATTTGAAACTATGCTGAAAGGGCTGTAATACCAAGCATATCCTTTGAGCTAACAATACCACTACTAGGTCGGTATCCCAAAAGACATTTAAAAAAGAAAGAAAGAAAGAAAAGCACCTATATGTACAAAAATATTTATAGCAGCTTTTTTCTGGGGGCAAACAATTAGAAATTGAATTGAACAAACTGTAGTATATGATTACGATGGAATGCTATTGTACTATAGGAAATGACAAGCAGGATGCTCTTGATGAGGTACAGGCTCTGGAAACCCCTTTGAACTTTCCTGGAATCTATCCACTTGATGAGATATTTGGGATTAAATGACTTGCCCAATGTCAGACAGCTAGCAAATGTCAAGTGTCTGAGGCCATATTTGAACTCAGGCACTCCTGACTCCAGGGCTGGTGCTCTATCCACTGTGCCACCTAGCTGCCCCCTTCTATAGAGTCAGGATCTAAATGCATATACCTCTTAATAGCTTCTACCAGTCAGTCTTGGAAAAGGTCAGGGTTTTCTTTTTCTCTCTGAGTTATTGCTCTAACTTTCTGAAAATTTATTTGTTTTTTAAATGTGCTTCTTAGGTCTTCTAACAGGCAAATTACCATATGGTCTCTCTTTCCCCTATCTTCACTCTTTTGATACTCCTATCCTGGGTCACTAGTGGGAATAGCAGCTATTTCTAGGAGGTATTTTGTGGGGTCACTGCTAGCCAAATGATCCCCAAGTTTTGGAGCTTGTTCCCTGATTCTCCTCTTCTGGAGAAGAAGATGTGCAAATCACCCCCAAGAAAGTGTGAATTATGGAGACAGATCCCTAAAACTCTCAGTCAACCTAGTGGGGTCTTCAGAGTATCTCCCCAGTTTCTCTTTAACTTGAGTGAGACCCAAAATGGAGAATGGAACATGCACTCTAATTATGCCACTAGGTTAGACAGGTACTTCCCTCAGTTGAAAAAGCCCTGTAGGCACTGTGGGGTTGGGGGGGGGGCCCACTAGGGAAGGGAGATAAGAAGTCCCACTTCTCATGAGGGATGGGGTGGACCGGGGTGCTAGCTGAACTGGATTAGAGGGCAAGGCTGGGGGATTTGTCTGGCAAGGGGGAAGATCAGCTGGTACCTGAGGAGGGGTAGGGGTCAGAGGGGGTGAAACCACAGAAACTGCTGTAAGCACGGGGCCTGAGGCCTGAGTGGGTGTTGCCTTAGGGAGAGGTGCCATGCTGGGAGATACAGGGTAAGAGATGTGGAATGGAAAGGAAACAAGGGGGGTATTTGTCTAGGGGAAAAGGGAAGGGAAACCAAGGTGAAAAGGGGGTGGCCAAGGAGGAGGGAGCATGGCAAACAGGGGAAACTGGGGGAGGTTGGGGAGCAGCAGGAGGGTCTGGGGGAGATTGGGGTGGGGATAGGAGCTGAGAGGGTGGTGGGAACTGAGGCAGGGAAGAAGAGGGGACTGATGCCCTGGGGACTATAAGAAGGGGATCATTTAATTGGCCCCCATTCTTCCTTTTTGGTAAAACTCTAGCTGTGAGCATCCTACAATTTTTCCTGAGAACAAGGTTCCAAGAGATCTCAACAAAGGCCATTAAGTAGGAAATTTCTATCCATTTTCCTTCTCGGTGACAGTATAATTCTAACTGCAAGAGAGTATTATGTTTTAAAGTCCCCAAAATGGACCACAATTCATGGCCCTCTAGGTGATAGTGAGGCCAAACAATATTGCAAAAGAACACCAGCTTTTTATTTTTAAGTTCTTTAGAGAAACTAAATTTTTCCCAATGTTGTAAAAGATAACCCAAAGGCAAAGTTTGGGGAATTGAAAAGGATTGATCTATTATAAGCACAGGGGCTGGAAGTCCCTTCCTCCATAAAGGAAGATCTGGGAGTAAGCCTTGAAAAACAAAACAAAGTCTTTGCTTCTGCTTCCAGCTCCCAGTCACTGGCACGGGTGCCTAAAAGTCCAAGCTGGTGGTGGCGCTGGAGCCCCAGTCCAGCCCTTCTCCAGAAATGGAAGGCCAGATTCCTTATGATGATTACCCAGTAGTCTTCCTGCCACCCTATGAGAATCCCCCAGCCTGGATCCCTCCTCATGAGAGGGTCTACCACCCAGACTACAACCATGAACTGACCCAGTTTCTGCCTTGGACCATCACACTGAAGAAGCCCCCAGGAGCCCAGCTGGGATTGAACATCCATGGGGAAAAGCTCTCCCAGTTGGGTATCTTCATCTCCAAGGTGATTCCCGATTCAGATGCCCATCGGGCAGGACTACAGGAAGGAGACCAGGTCCTAGCTGTGAATGAAGTGGATTTCTAAGATATTGAGCACAGCAAGGCTGTGGAGATTCTGAAGACAGCCAGAGAGATCAGTATGCGTCCGATTCTTCCCCTACAATTACCATTGCCAGAAGGAGAGGAAGGTGCACTAGGAGCTGCACTCTTCCCCTGCATGTAGAATCTACCTGAGATACCTGACTGACTTAGGAAGCACCTGGGAAACCCTGCGCTGATCCAGACCTCAGCCTGCACTGCCCCCCACTACACTGTACATTTCCTCATTTTCTGGGTGGGCTTCAGGCCTAGTAAAGGCAAGGGAACCTTTTTAGGAGGAATCCCCTTCCTCTGTGCCAGCACTGATCTGAGCCAGGGAGCCCAATGGAAACCTCATCTTCCCCTCCCCAAACCCACACCCCTACCCCCTCCAGCTAAATAAAAGGAAAATCTGGGGGGAAAAAACAACAACTACAACAACAAAACAAAGCAAGACCAAAAAAAATCCCACAAAAACGTACCTGAAGTTTTCCCAATTCCCGCACCCCTAACCCTGTAACTCAGCATTTTGTGCCGACCCTCTTCGTTCCCCACTCTTTCCCTACCTTCTTCCCCTTGCAAAAGCAAACCAAAATGACTGGCTTCTCTTTCCTGGTTTAAAGAAGGAGGGGCTGGAGAGCCAGTTCCCATTTACTGATTAATCATTCTGTTCGTACTGTAGTTCCCCTTTCTCTTCTAAGCTTTTTGAGAGACAGCTGGATTTGGAAATTCTGTTCTTTTTCCTAAATGTTTTCATTTCTAAGCTATTGAAAATATAATGAAAATTTCTGGTCAATAAACTTGAGTTCTTGGCTGTGTTAACGACTGAAAAGAGAAAGATAAGAAAGGAAAGGATGTCATTTGTTCAAAATACAAACAAACAAAACTACTGGAGATATATTTTGCTGAACCAAGCTAGCCTAAGGGTAAGGTAACAGAGACTGGGAGAGTGTTGATGTTATCTCCCCTAAGTCTTGTAAGGTACATGTGAAACTCAAAGAAGTATCTGAGATTGGTAGAGAGACACCCAAGAGAAAAAGGCAAAAAAATTGTCAAACTGGTACTCCCAGGTCCACTTGAGACCCCAAGTGGGAGGTGAGAGGATGACTACAAGCAATACCATGGTAGCCCACCTGAAAAGTTGACCTTGCACACGGTTACCATAGCAACACTGTCAATGCCTGAGGCTGTCAGCTTTGGAGGCCAGAAAGCTCTGGACTCACTCAGGAGCTCCTGCTAGTAATCAGAACCACCTGACAAACCTTCACATATTTGGACATATATTATCAACCAATTCACTTCTGCGTTCTCTCTCTCTCTCTCTCTCTCTCTCTCTCTTTCTCTCTCTCTTTTGGAAAACTGAACATCTCTAGTTCCTTCAACTGATTCTCCCATGGCATAATGTCTGGTCCACTTAACTATACTGGCTGCATTCCTCTGGATAAACAATAGTGAGTCAGTCTAATTCAATATATTAGTAAATCATGCTTCCCTCCCAACCAAGACTTGTCTTCTTCAGGCTAACTATAGCCAGTTCCTTCAAGCAGTCCTCCAATAACTATAGCATGGTGTTTGATTCCCTGAGCCAAAGGGTCCCTTAGAGAAGAATCATCCTTCTCTAGACACTCCAGTGTGTAACTATTTTATCTGTAACGTACCCAGAAGACAGCATGGCATAACAAAGAAAACAGTGCATTCCTAGTCAAAGAACCTGGATTTAAATCCTGATTCTGCTGCTTATGGTCTATCTGACCCTGGAGAAGACACCTAACCCTTAACCTCCATAAAATGATGATGTTAGACCTGATTCAAAACTTTCAATTTAATAGAACAAATAAAGGGCTGCTGATGAGCTGGGGAGGGGAGACCCAGTACAGAGTATAAGCAGAGGAGGGATTTCCTGTGGGTTAAGAGATTCTTCAGATGTTCCTGTTTGTGGATAACATTGTGCTTATTTCATCAAGCCCTGGAACATCGCAGAGCATACTGGAAAGTATCTGTCATTATTCAAAACAATTTGGCCTGACATAGACAAGACCGAGTAGGTGAAAAATGTCTATTGTCCAGATTATAACATACATATGTGGGGATGACTTGTGGCTTAGACCATCACACAGCATATCTACTTAGGACAAAGAGTACAGCTGGACAATGAACTGGACCAAGAATTAAACAAGAGAGGAACAATAGCCTAGACTGCTTTTAGAAAATTGCAAATCTTCTTTAATGATCCCAAGCTGCCCTTGAAGGCAAAGACTCAACCACTTCACATAAATCTAACAAGTCTGTTGGGTGAGGGAGAGCTGTAGTGCACTCCCTCACTCAGAAGTAAGGGTCCTGGTTCGTCAGGATCCAAACATGGAGTCAAGACTGGGTTCAAGTTGGCACCATCTGAAAGAAAGTTCAGGATCTTTTTCTTACATCCTCACCCCCAGTTCTGAAACCCGGGGAGAAAATTACAATTTCCACAAGTTAGAAAGTTACTCATTGCAAAATATGAATCAAATATGGTACTTCTGTCTATCTTCATTTTCTCATCTGTAAAAAGGGGATAATATTTAACTTCTAGAATAGTTGTAAGGATAAAATGAGATATTATTTGTAAAGAACTTTGTAAAGTTTAAAGCACTACATAAATGCTGCTGCTGCTGCTGCTACTACTACTACTACTACTACCTTTTATTTCTTACACACAGAAGGAATGCTTAACACAAAAGGTTTGTGCACTTGGGCATCAATAAAAGCTTAAATAGGTGACAATAATTACTGTTATACTGGCTGACCATAGGAAGAAATGTAAATAATTGAAACAGGTGGAAGTAACAACTTACCATTATACCAGGAGGTTACGATTTTAAAATTAAAATATAAAACCGTTTAGGAATGCTGAATGATGCATCTCACCTCAGCTCTGCTGTGCCCAAATAATCTCCCACATTCATGGCTCGCTGCCAGTTAGGGTCTGAAGCAGTGGTGCTCTATAAGGTCTTCCACTTAATGAGGGAGCCCAGGGCAGCCACCTCATCATTTATTTACTCTCTGGCTGCTCTCCTGGACTTCATCAGTCTCTCCAGAAACTCATCTTCCTGAAATATAGAATCAACTCTGAAACTAGCTCTTCCTCAATACTACCTTGTCCCTGGAACCCTTCCCTCCCTCTGATTGGAGACAGTCAGGGATGGACATCAAAGAACTCTCCCAGATCCTCCACTGAAGGGTGGCCCAGGGCACCATTTATTTGTAGAACTGCAACATCCCCTGTCATCCTCCACTGCTTTTCAGAAAAATGGGTGTGAAGTGAAGGAGGATGTGAAAGGTGAAGGTGTATTTATTATCTTCTCCCATGGCATTCTGAGCTCCTCGAGGGCAGGGGCTATATTTTGCCTTTCTTTGTGTCCTTAGCACTTCACACAATGCCTAGCACATAGTACATGCTTAATAAATGTTTGTTGACTGACTTATGAGAATGACTGAATTGCAGTCAGCATCAATGCAGGACCCAGGATCATGAAGTCAAACTCATAAGGTTGCTTTCAACACTGGAAGTATATTCATCTCAAGACTGATGGTCGGTCACCAATGATCAGGTAAAGAAACACAAAGCAGAAGGGGCCCAGGCAGAAGCTCACTCAGCTGATTCCCTCTACTCTAGCTGCCACAGGGAAGCAATAGACCTGCTACTGGGTGGAGAGGGGCTACTCCTACCCTACCTATCACAGGAAATCCCAGACTTTCATTGTCCCCTGAGGGTCAAAAAGAGGAGGGAGGGATGTGTGAGGGGAGTTTGGGAGGTCTGGGAGGGGGTGGCGCAGCCATTCTTTTTAAAGGACCACTGTGTCACAGGCTCTTCCTTTTTGGTGACAAAAAAGGAGATTGCTTCTTTACTCCCAAGGCACCAGAGTCCTTCAGTGCTGAGCCATACATATCAGACCATAAATAGCCAGTGGCATTGCCATCCCCAAAGTGCCAGAGCGCTAAGTCAGCATATACAGGCAGATAGAAGCAGCCAGGGCAGCTCTCTGCATACCATGTTATAGAAACATAGGACCCAGTGTTCCTATGTGTCAGCAAAACATGAAATGTAAAAATCTCCAAAAGACTAAAAATGAATTCCCTGTAAAGGGCAATGGAAAGGTAAATGGTGGGTGTGTGCAAGATTCAAGGAGCTTTGGAAAAGGACAGACACAGAAGACATAATCAAAGAATTGTGGGGTAGAAGGAAAAGATAGTCTGGTCTCATGATGAGGGATTAATGGTGGATAGCCAGAGTCCTCAACTGGCATACTCCTCATGTCAGGGGAAAGTTAGGAAGTTCTCCACCATGTTGGGTAGACACTGC
Source organism: Petaurus breviceps papuanus (assembly GCF_028583685.1). Taxonomy (NCBI): domain Eukaryota; kingdom Metazoa; phylum Chordata; class Mammalia; order Diprotodontia; family Petauridae; genus Petaurus; species Petaurus breviceps. Next base: position 6,147,918 of record NW_027187287.1, read on the forward strand.
GCCCCTTTGGCAATTTGTGGAAGGATGTGAACAAGAGTTGCACAGAACAAGGTTGTGATCTGTATCACTGGAAGGAACTTCCAAACTGAGATTACAATGCATTTGAGTGTCTCCAGCACATAGCACAGCTCTTGGAACATAGTGGTACTTAAAATATGCCTCTTGCTTGATTTATAATTCATGTTAGAGGTAAAAGAGTCACTGGATTTTTGAGTTGGTGAGTTGCACAGAAAGACCTGTGTTTTAGTAATATTAATTTGGCAACTGAATGGAGAATGAGTTGGAGAAAGATTGGAAGCAGGGAGTTCAGTTGGGAAGATATTGCAATAATCCAGCTAGAGCTAATAAGCACTTGAACTGGGCTAATGGAGAAATGTTTTAGAAGTAGAATTAAAAAGATTTGGCAACTGTTTTAATGTGGGGAGGGGGATGTGAGGGAGAGGGCAAGTCACAGATGATTCTGAGATTACAATCTTGGGGATTTGAAAGAATGGCAGTGCCCTCAATACAAATAGAGAAGTTTGGAGAAGGGGGAGGTTTAAAGGGGGAGATGATGAGTTTCATTCTGGACAGATTAAGTTGGAGATGCCAGTGGGATACTGAGGTGGAGCAGCTGTTGTCTATTGACTTCCTGGATACTCTCCTTCCTTCTTTTCTCAGTATGAGCCAGTGCCTGGCTCAGAGTGTTTCCTTTCAACTCTTGCCTTCATATTGAGTACTTCAACTTACACACTGATACTCCCTCAAACAACCTAACTTCCTAACTTACTCATTTCCCATGTCCTATTCCTCCACCCACCTCAGGGAGATCTTGCCATTACCCACAAGTCCACCACCATGTTCACGAACTGTGAAATTATTTTCTCTGGTCATAATATGTTTTCATTCTACTTTGCCCTCTATCATACAAACTCCAAAACTCCATTCTTCATCCTCACCATGACCCTCCAACCCTCAGTTCTTTAACAGGTCACAACCTCAATACTGGCTACACTCTCTTCCCTTCCCTATCTTGACCTATTTGTGAATCAGTTCAATCCTATTCTGTCCTCATCTCTAGAGTCTCTTATCATCCTATCATATCAAAGATTTTGTCCTGCCAAGTCTCAGTTTTGGATTGCTCTTGCCTGGGTGCTGCTGAACAAAGCTGAAAAAAAATCAATTCACCCTGCCAGTTGGGTCAACTACAGATTTATTTTACATGATCCCAACTGGACCCTCACAGCAGCAATTGATTCACTATCCCAGTCACTATAGTAATTTTTCCAAACCTTTTCATCCCTCCTCAAACTTCCCACAATTCCTCCTCCCTATCAACTCATATTTCACTAAAAAAAAATCATGGACATTTGCTAAGAGCTCCTTCTTTTCCTCTTCTCGTCTCTTATCATACAGGTGCCTTTCCCCGCCACGTCTTCTTCCATCCCCATCTCCCATGAAGAGGTGGCCTTTCTCCTTGGTGTACATGGTAAACCTTTCTACATTCAAATCATTCTGCATACAAGCCATTCCATCCCATCTCCTCCATCAGATTTTCCCCTCTATCATCCTCATTCTCTCACTGGCTGATTCCCTACTTCTTTATAAACAGGTCCATATCTCCACCAACCACCAAAAAACCAAAACAACCCTCGCTTGATTGCCCTATAGCTGTCTTCCTTTTTGTGATTAAATTCCCTGAGAAGACAATCTTCAAACTGGTCTCTGCTTCCTTTCCTCTCACTTTCTTCAGGCTGGCTTCCAATCTCATCATTCAACTGAAATTTCTCTTTTCCAAGTAATGAGTGATCACTCAATTACCAAATCTAAGTACCTTTTGTCTCTTCTCTCTAGACTCTTACGGCCCTGTTCTCTCCTGGTTCTTCTACCTGTCTGACCACTTCCTCTCAGTCTCCTTTGCTGGATCTTCATCCAGGTTATGTGTAATACTAGATGTCCCTCAAAACTCTGGGCTCTCTTCTCTTTCTATATTCAATTTCACTTGGTGAGCTCATCTGTTCCCAATTCAATGATCATCTCTATGTGGATGATTCTCAGATGTATTTATCCAGCCCCAAACCTCTCTCCTGCCTGTCACTCTCACATCTGCATTTAACTATTTTATATCTCAAATTAGATGTTTTTACATATCTTAAATTCAACATTTCCAAAACTGAATTTATTATTTTTTGTTCCAAACCCTCACCTCTTCCTAAATTTTTCATTACTCTAATGGGCACCACTCTTCCCAGTCATCACTGATTCCTCAGTTATTCTCACCTCCCATTTTCAATCATTTGCCGAGTTCCTTGGATTCTATCTTCATAGTTCCTATAATCTCTAAAATATTGATGATGAAACATGTTATCCATTTCCAGATAGAGAATTGAATGTCTCAGTGCAGACTGAAGAATAGTTTCTTCTTTTTTTTCTTCCCTACTCCATACTTGTCCCTTTTTTTCTTTCTTATTTATTTACTTATTTATTTTTTGACATTGTTCATTGGAAATTTCCTTTGCATGACAGTAGGTGGTGAAGTGGATAAACGTGGCCTGCACTCAAAGCACCAACTGAAATGTGAGAGTGTGAATAATGAGTCCATGGACCAGGCAAAGATTGCAGTATTCATATGTTTATTGCATGCACGCTAAGCAAATCTCAAATAAGCATCTGAGGGTTAGGATTTATATACTGTAGTTGAAGCACTTACATTATACTTCCTCATGAGAAACTTCAAGTAGTTTGTTACATGAGGGGCCTAGCTTGCAACCTTCAGGAGGCCATTCCCATGAGACATTTCCTTGCTATTTTGTCTCATGTATTACTTCTTCATCTATATTGTTCAAGCAGCCAGGGTTTCAGGGATGGCCAGAATGTTCCAAGCCTCCCTTACACGGGGGTAAGTAACAGGGGTGTTGAGTCAACATCCTGAGATAATGGGTCCAGGTGGGTGGAAACAGGCTCAAGGGGGTCCTTGGCCTGGATTCCCACCCATGGCAGACCCCTCAGCGCCCCCTACAGATAAAGTTCCAGGCCTAGAGTCAGGAAGACTCAACTTCCTGAGATCGAATACAGACTCATATACTTACTAGCTATGTGATTCTGAGCAAGTCATTTAAACCTGTTTGCCTCAGTTTCCTCATTTGTAAAATGAGTTGGAGAAGAAAATGTCAAAATACTCCTGTATCTTTGCCATGAAAACCCAAAATGGGATCACAAAGAGTTGGACATGACTGAAATGAATTAACAACACCTATTTGTAAGAGGTTTGTTTTCTTACCTTTCTAGGTAGGTGGGGGAAGCGGATGAGCATTTGGAATTGAAAATAAAATAAAATTGAATTTAAAATTTTAAGAGGAAGACATATATGTCATATATGACTCTTCTCTGACACTTCCAGCACCTATGTGCAGGCCTTCATCACTTCACATTTGGTTTTTTACCATGCCCTTTTGATTAATCTCCCTTCCTTATTTCTCCCCATTCCAGTCTATTTTCCACTCAGCTGTCCAAATGATCATTCAATTGTCCAGGCATCTCTGGCTAGGCTGGATGGCAGCAACATCCCATCTGGAATCCTGCCTCCAAGTTCCCCTTGGTCCAGCAGGGATCACCACCTACACCTACCGTGTTTCCCCGACAATAAGACCTATCCCGAAAATAACCCCTCCTCTTACTGTGTAAGATTCCTCTAAAATAAGCCCTCCCCCGAAAATAAGCCCTATTGAGATTGCTACTGTAGTGAAGGTGATCCCCTGCGCTACACGCTACATTACGGTACCCTCTGTATGCACCGCCCCCCCCGTGAAACGCATGCCACGCTCCAAGCTGCATCCAGTCAGAGCTGCAGCAGTGAGCGCGTCATCCTGTTCTTCCCCAGTGATTTGCTTATTGAATAAAGGTACATTTTTTTTGTTCACATTTACCTGTTTATTAAAATTGCTGTCAATGTTCATTAAAATAAGCCCTCCCCTGAAAATAAGCCCTCTGGTGTTTTTCTGTCCAAAAAATTAATAAGACAGTGTCTTATTATCGGGGAAACATGGTACAACAGAGAAGGATAAATGAAACAGAACAGAGATTCATTAGGCTCATTTCTCAGAGCTAGAGTAAAAGTGGCAGCTTAGAGGGAAGGTATCTGGCACCCTTCCCAATCCAGTTTAGGGCATCTGCACTGTGTGTGATCTCCACCCTCAGGATACAGCAAAAGAGAGTGGGGTGACTGTCCCAGGCTGGCACCTCTCTAAAGATACAGCCTGTTCTGGTTACACAGCCAATGGAAGGAGGCCACTCCCCACCCATGTGGTAGTGGGGGGATTACAGAAGAAGCTGGATTACCTAGGAAGGCTCCAAGGCCTGTCACACACTTCCCCCTCATTGAAATTGGTGGACCCTGGAGAATGGGTCAGTGGTGTATTTTGGAACATAGTCCTTGGCCCAAATTCAAAGTCCTTTCCCTTGCTTTCTCAGTGCCACACTGTCAAGTCTCAAAACAGCTGAGGTCTTATGACAATATACAGATGGATTACTATACAATACAATAGATTATCTTCATAAGATAGGAACATAGAGCTTGAATGGCCCTTGTACATAATCTTGTCATTCTTATTTTACAAATGAGAAAACACAAAGAAAGAAAGCAATTTGCTTAAGACCGCAAGGCTACTAAGTTTCTTAACCTATAGACCACTGTACTTTCCACTAAAAATGCAATCTCTGTGAAATCAATACTTCCTTTTACTTGTTTCAGAACTATTTCTTTTGGGCATCACTGAGTTTTCCTTCATTCTAATATTCTAGAATATATTAAAGTTGGTTTATTCCTTAATTTATGCATTATTAATGAAGATGGCATATAAACTTACTGAAGGACTGGGATAATATGTTTTCCCATCATGAATGGTGAATTTTTTCTTCTACACAACTTCAGAGACTTTAATTAGAACTCTATAGCTGTGAAGGACCCAAGTATTTAATAAGACTTAATTTAAAAATGATTCTTCTGTAATTTCTTACCTTAATCTGAACTTTTTCTTCTAGAAGGAATTTGGTTGTTTTTTTGGGGGGATGGGGAGGTTGAGAAGGGGTTGTAGAATTCCAGGTTGTACAAAATGTGTCACCAGATCCTACTATGACTTTAGAAATCTTCTAAAAGAATTCCAAACTGTAAATCATCAGAATATGCCAATTTGACTTCCTATCTTCCAGATGATGAAACTAAAGCTCAAGGAGATTAAAGGAGTGTCCAAGCTAGTAAGTAGAAGAGCTAATACTCAAACCCAGATCTTGTGACCCAGGTTTAGGCCTCATTACATGAAATCATGGTCTCCCTGATAGTTAATCTCGGTCTGCATCATTTCCATTGTTCTCCTGATGGTCACTTACTGAATGATGGAGCTATGGACCTCATGCCATCTTGGTTTTAAGAACTTAAATAACTGGACAGCAATTTCCTTCATTAGGATTCTTTGAACCCTATTCAATGATGGTGCTATTGTTATGTTACTTAATGATCACCAAAATAATTAGTTTGAAAAGACATCAATCCAAGTCACTCATATAGTGTAAGGATCCTAGATTTTTCAACTTTTTGTCTTTAAATTTTTTTCCACATTTAATCACATATTTCCCTTCCCTCCCATCTTTCCACAACTTAGAGATTGTGGAAAATGTGCATATATGCATAGACACACATAATAAATTCCCACATTGCCCATGTCTCTCAAAATATGTCTCAGTCTGTGCCTTGAATCTTTCACCTCTCTGTCAGGAGATGAGTTATCATTTATCTTCTGATATTTTGGATTTTTATTGTGCTGATCAAGGTTCTCAAGACATTCAAAGTTATTTGTTATCACAAAATTGTTCTCCTCATTCTGCTCACTTCACTCTGAGGCAGTCTTCCCAAAATTTAGTTGACTATGCCCGATAAGGACCAGATGCCTTGAACTTGATACTACTGTGATTAATGTCATTTCTCTTACTTTGTTTTGTGGATGCTAAGACACTTAGTGTCCTAGACTGTTAGATCCCTCATTTCCACCTCATAATGGAGCATTCCTGTTTTGTGACTCCTCTCTTTTGTCTTATGCAATACAAACCAGAGCTCAAATTCAACCTCTGCCACCTGTGTGATTTTAGGCAAAGCACTGAACCTCTCTGGGACTCAGTTTTCTCTTCCGTAAAATGGAGAGGTTGGTCTGGACAGCCTCTAAAGATCATTTCAACTCTAAATCTGTGATCCTCTGGATATCCCTACTGATCTTTCACTTTTTGCTTTGGCTTTCTGGATTTCATCTCTAGGCGTGTTATAAAAAAAGTTTGCTGTTTCTTTAGTACTCTTTAATAATTAATTAACCAAATTTTTGCTACTTGGTTAAGGGAAAAAGAATACATACATGTCTTAGTTTTCTGAACCATTATTTTCTGAATCATATTCCCAACTTCATGAAGTTTTTTTTAAACTTTGTGTAGCCCTAGAGTATATTTTGTCCTACTGGGAAGAACCATGAAAAGAGCAGCTCATATAAAAGGATGGTTAGAAGGACAGGGACCTAGGATCACAGCTTTAGAAATATAAGGTGCCTTGGAAGTCACTGAGTTCAATCTCTTCATTTTTCAAATGAGAAAACTAAGGTTCAGAGAAGTTAGGTGATCTACCCAGGGTCATATAGTTAGTAAGTGAATGGGGTAAGATTTGAACTCAAGTCTTCCTATATCCAATTCCAAGTGCTTTATATACTCTGCCACCTAGTTGCAAGGATAGATGGATAAGGAGATGGTCAGGAAAATCACAGGTCCCCAGAATTCAACTGTTGTTTTTTCTTAAGTGATCTTGAACAGTAGAGCCATGGGGGCCATGAACCCGTCCATCTTTAGCTGAGTTCATCCTCTTAGGCATCTTCTCATACACCTGAGCTGACTTTGTCCTTTTCTCTGCCATCATGGTGGTCTTCCCAGCCTCGCTATCTTGAAATGCCTTTCTCTTCCTGGTCCACAGTAACGCCCAACTCCATACACAATGTACTCTTCTTTCCTCAGACTTCCTTCTGTCGTGGTCTTCACTCAGTCTGCACCATTGGGCCTAAGATGGCTGAAAATTTCCTGCATTACTCTCTAAGATGTATTTCTCACACTAGATAACAGTTTATGGCACACATCAATGGAAACAAATTTATGTGTGTCTTAGATTGTAACTTTCTAGGGGCAGTCACTGGATGATTATTTGTCAAGGGCCTTGTAAAAGGATTCATGTATTGAAGAAAAAATTATAAGATTACGTGTCTGGCTCTTCTGATGCAGACAGAGCGGACAAATAACTTTTTACTTGTGCAGTAGGAGAGAAGGAGAGTGGAGTAGCACACAGTGAGGCAGAATAGATATTCCTAGTCTCTTCTCCCACCTCCCTTCCCCAAGGTAGACTTTCATTCCTGCCAGAAGCAGAAGCTTGGGCTAGGGGGCATATGGGACCTACTGGAATCCCTTTGAAATGCTCTCTGAGTGAACCCCCAAATTTAGGTGACTGGGAGTATTCTTCTGTTTATGACTGTTTAGGACCAGGTGCCTTGAACTGGACACTACCTTGATTAATGTCATTTCTGTTATCTTGTTATATGGATGCTAAGACACTCTCTTCTTGTTACAACATCCTGTTGTTTATGGCAGACAGAAACCAGACATCCTTGGGGTCTCCTCTTGTTCTATGGGAACTATAATTTTGACCAATACAGGCATACTGAGTCAGAAGGAAGGAGGGAGCATTTCCTCATACAGTCTCCTTCAACCACCCTTTCTTTGAACTAATTTCCTAGATTCAGGCAAGGAGGCTGCATGGCAGGTGGGAGATAACCCTGTGCTTTTCCTCTACTCCATTCCCAGGTGTCTAGGCTATTCTCATGGGGTTTGAAGATTGGAGGACTGTCTATTGCAATTATATTTTCACGTCCTTCAGCAGGGAGAATGATGTGGTAGAAAGAATTATGTATGTAGAGTCACAGAACCTCAGATGATATCCCACCCTTGATACTCACTCCTTGTGTTTTCCTAGGCCTCTGTTTCCTCATCTCTAAAACAAGGGGGAATGGGATGGAAGTCTCATCCATCTCTAAATCCCTTTGCTGTTCAATTGTTTCAGTTGTGCCTTACTCTTTGTGGCCCCATTTGGAGTGGTTTGCCATTTCTTTCTCCAGTTCATTTTAAAGACAAGGAACTGAGACAAGCAGGGCTAAGTAACTTACCAGGGTCACACAGATAGCAAATGTCTTAGGACTTCAGGTCCCACACATAACCATTTACTGGTCCATTTCTTATCCTATGACAATGAAAGCAGAGGAGTGATTATGTATGTTATCGTATGAAATATTTTTATTACGTGTTTAACATATCTTTGTAATCTAAAAATGTTACAAATTTAAATTCTATTTGAATAAATTACAACTAGGAACTTTTTTTTGGTTTTTGGAGGGGGGAAGGCAGGACAATTGGGGTTAAGTGACTTGCACAAGGTCACATGGCAAGTAAGTGTTAAGTGTCTGAATCTGGATTTGAACTCAGGTCCTCCTCACTCCATGGCCAATGCTCTATTCACTGCACCACCTATCCGCCCCTAGGAACATTTTCTAAATGAAAAATTAGGGGGATGTTAAAACTAAAAAGGGGGACGTTGTTACAAAAAGTTTGGGAACTATTGCTTACAAATTTGCTCAGTACTGAGCACTTTGGTAGACATTGCTACTTACAATATTAACTGACAGACACTTTCCATTATTTGCCCTTCCCCTGTGCCTTAGAGGCTGGTGTGGGGTCAATGTTTCCCCAAGTCCTTTGCAAAGAAGCACTCATTCCCCAGCCACCTGCCCCTCAGGGAAGGGGTTGTTTGTTGGCACTGGGAGGAACTGAGAACTTCTGAAAAGGTCCCTCTCCGTGTGAGGATTAATGACTAGAAGCTGGGGATGATGGTGGTGGCTTGGAATGGGAGGGACTGTTCCCCCAGGATCTTTAGGCTGAGGTAACTTTGAAAACAGTGGAATGGAGGGGGGGGGCGGCTCAGAATTTATATCCTCCACCCATTCTGAGGTCTCTCCTCTGTCAAGGGAGGTTATCTTTCATACAGGTGAGAAGATTATTTTTTGTTTGTTTCTGATTTTTAGTCAGAGCTTCCCTCTTGACCCTAGACCATTCCCCACAAACTTCCCCTGATCACAGGAGTTGATCAGTTCTTCTTTCTGCTCCCCAAAACCCTGTTTTTCTTCTGTAATTTCTTGCTAGAATTCGGAAGGGAAGATCCCCCTCTCCCCCACTACATCCTTAACATTTATAAAAATCCATTTTCTTCTCTGCTTAAATATCTCCAGTGGATTTTCTTAATTTTATCTAAACCCTAGATGAAGGTCCTTAAAAGATTGTTTTCATTCCTCTACCTCTAGATAGAAACATGTTTTAACCATCTCAAAAATTAGAATAAAACATACAAAACAAAACAAACAAACAAACAAAAAAATAGAATCTCTCCTGGGTTTGCAGACCAGCAGAGAAACTCATATTTCAGAGACCATTCAGGCAACATCCTCATCTGCTGGGAAATTCCTTTATCAGTTTCATCTCAGTACCTTCTGCTGCAGTTTCAGACCCATTTCCTTTAAGGAAATGGAAAAAACAACAACATTAGTCATCTCCCTTTGTAAAAGCCTGTCATAGACCTTTCTATGAACTGATTTAGATCTCTTTGGACATTGTGATGAGAGAGGAGCAAATGGGGCTGGGGAGAAGTGTGTGAAAAAAGATATAGAGAATCACCAAATCATCACACTTAAAGTCCAACCCAGTTTCACCATCCTGGGTGTCTGTGGGTAAGTGTCCTCCCTCTGTTTCTTCATTTTACTAATAGATATTCTTCCTGTATATCTTCTATGTCCACTCAGGGTCAATTCTTCCCTTTTCTCTTCCCTGTAGAGCTCTGATCTGATTTTCCCAGAAAGTATTTTGACTTTTAGGGAAAGTGTGACTGCCACTGTGGAATGATTGGTTGCCTGATATTGTCTAGGAGCCGGCTGTTAAATCTGGATTGTGCCCCTTCCAATTTTTTCCTGCCTCATGGACACATATCCTATGTGTCAATTCTTGGGAACTTGGATCTATTGGGGGTGTCCACTGATTCCTCTCCAACAGGCCATTCCTTCTTTCAGCCTCCAGGGCAGGCAGCTATAGATAAATGCTCTAGCTTTTCTGCCTCTTTCTTCACCAAGCTCCATTTTCTCACATCTCAGAAAGCAAGTTCTTTCAGACTTCTACCCTCATTCCCTCCTGCTTCAGTGGTTATTGACCTGATCCCTCGCTGCCGATGGTCAACCAGGCATATAGGCAGAATAAATTGCATAAATCACCTCTTGATGTGGAGACATTTAAGGAGGTCCCAAAGTCCCCCTACTACTAAATATCTCCTCTCATTCACCTGCCTATTTCCAAGCTCATTTTTTAAAAATATACCCTAATAAGTATTTTATCAGGGAGAGCCCTGAATTTCAACTGAGTTAATGTACTTGGGAATTTTTCCCCCTTGTAACAACTATGTATAAACTGGCAGTTGGACAAATTCCATGTTGTCCAAATCCAAAAACTATGGCTCAGTTTGCATGCTGAATGCATTCCCATTCTCTGTCAGATTTCATCATAAGTCCTCTAAAATACTGGTTGATGAGAGTTTTTAAGTCATTCATAGTTTGTTTTTACAATATTGTTATTGCATGTTTCCTGGTTCTATTCACTTCATTCTTCATTAGTCCCTACAAATATTTACAGATTCCTCTGAAACTTTATTCCTTTTATCCTATCTCCCAGCACAATAATATTCCATCACATCACATACCAAATAACTTGTTCAGCTGTTCCCTCTTATTGGGCACCACTCTCAGATTCCAGTTCTTTGGCACCACTAAAAGAACTGTGCTAAGTATTTTTGTCCCAATGGATCATTCTTTGATCTTTTTAGGGGTATAATGTATACATTAATATATATAATGTAACCAAGTATAGTGGTATCACTGGATCAAAAGGCATACACAGTTTGAGAATTTGTTGGGGAATAGTTCCAAATTGCTTTCCAGAATGACTAGACACCAACAGTACATTAATAAGGTACCAACAATATATTAATAAGCTTTAAAATATTTACCGGACACAATAGCATTATCCAATATAAGTATAACTGATTAATCAACCAACAATAATTTAATTGAATACTATGCTAATTTATTTCTTTATTTCTTTGAATCCCATTGACATAATCCTAATTCAGAAATTTATTGTTTTTCACCTAGTCTGCTGACTAGGTGATAAACTTCTTTGTCTGCACTGAACTCTGCCACTATAAAAGGGCTGGTTATTTTAAAGTATTGCTCTGATTATCACGCCTCTGTTCAAAATCCTTTAATGGATCCCCATTGCTTGCTAAATAAAAGTCTAAATGTTTAGCCTGGCATTCAATGTCTTGCATGATCTGACCTCAGACTACTTTTTCAAACATACTCTGTACTCCTCCTCAACACAAATCTGAATACTAGCCAATCTGCAATATTCACTTTCCCCCAAATTGCCCCATGTTTTATTTCCTCCATGTTCCATCTTATGGTATTCTCTCTGCCTTGAATGCTGCCCTCCCTATGCAATAGTCACCTAACAAAATCCTCTCCAGAATTTAAGGCTAGGTTCCAATGCTACCTCAGTCATGAAATCTGCCTGGATTATTCCAGTAGGAAGTGGTTTCTGCCTGTTACACATTTCTCTAACTGAATTTGAAGCATTTATGTGTGACTTGTCATATATTGCGGTGTAATACATTTGTATGTTTGTCCCTTATTTGTCTCATTTGATTGTAAATACTTGAAGGTATTTATTTATGTGTCCTGAATCACTTTTTAGTCGTACAGTGTCTAATTCAGTACTTTGACTTAGAACACAGTGAACGATTATATAAAGTCTGATCCCTGACATTAACAAGGTCAGAAAAACTGACAAGCCAGAACAGGAAACAAGCACAATAAATACATGAAGAATTAAATTTGTAATTATGAAGATTTAATTACTTTTACAGGATTTCTTTTCTTTTTGTGGGGATGGGGTGTCCAGCTCTGTAATTTCATTGATGTAGGGAACTTCTAGTGAGGGACTTCTGTTTAGCAAAGCAAATAAGCAGCTGTCTTGCAATTTGATCATTTTTAGGCAATTGACTGGAACACTGAGAGATGGACTTGCCCAGAGTCAGTCAATAAGTGTTAGAGACAAGACTTGAACCCAGGACTTCCTCACTGTAAGACTAGCTCTCTATTGTGCTAAACTGCTGCTTGACAAGACAAATAATAGTTCAGTATCACAAAAGAAGTGCACATGCTTAAGTGACAAATCAATGACGGAGGCAAAAGAATAACAGAATTGCACATTATGTCCTGAGACAGCCTATTTTGCTTTTTTACACCTGATTTTGGGGGATTGTTTACATATATTCACTTGAAATCTGACTGTCCTTGCTGTTCTGCTCTTCCATATGGCAGCCACTGAAGACAGCTTTCTAGTTTGTTCTTAGTAAGTTCATTCATTCATTCTTTTAATAATCATTTGTACCTACAATGAGCCAGGAACCATGTTAGATCCTAGAAAGAGAAAGACAAAAGCATAACCATGTCTACACTGATGGAGTCTATATCGAGGGAAGATGTTGTGTACAAAGATGAGTAAATGCTAAACTAATTTATGGGGGGGAGGTGGGGATTTGATGCTTACAACTAGGATGGTCAGGATAAGTCTCCTGTGCCACTCTAGTTGACACCTGAAGGAAGACAGAG